>NW_015167562.1:251695-271371 GCF_001447785.1 Gekko japonicus
TGTCTCACTTCATTTCTTACACTACAATCTTCTCCGTTAGAATTCCTACAACAAATGTCACATTTCAGACTTCACATCATCAGTATTATAACTGGATTTACGGAATTTAAATACCGTAGTGAAGCACGGGTGTCAGGCTAGTTTCTAAATACACAATAGCTTTTATATAGCTAATAGATGGCTTAGTGGGATGCAGATTGGTATAGTATAGCCCAATCTCATCAGATTTTGGAAGCTAAGGAGGATCAGTATTTGGATGGGATAGTACCAAGGAAGACGTTGCAGAGGGTGGCAAAACACCCTCTGCTGACTCACTTGCCTTGAAAGCTCCTTGCTGAGGTTGCCAAGTTGGCTGCGACTTGACACATTTTATACACACAGAGATGGCTTAATGCAGATTTGTTTTCTCTATCCCTTCCATGTGCCCCCCTCATTCCTTTGTCACCCTGCCTGTGCCTGCCATCTTATCCATCTTTTCCACTCAGTCATGGTGGCTAAATGGAACCTCCATGTTCAGAGGCAATATGCCTTTGGGTGCCAGTTGCTGGGATGCAGCAACAGGGAAGAAGCTTTGTTCTTCCAAGAATATGGTCAACTACTCTGGGAAACAAGATGCTGGCATAGAGGGATCATTGGCTTTATCCAGCAGGGCTCTTTTTTTTTTTTAAACAGGAGGAGGAGGAGATTAGATTTGTACCCCTCCCTTCACTACCCGAAGGAGTCTCAGAACAGCTTACAATCTCCTTTCTTTTCCTCAAAAAAAGATAAATTACAACAGATACAACTATAGGCTTATTACTTTTATATAACTAAATCTTACTGTTATGTATTGTGTTATATGGATAGCCTGAATTGAAGAATGAGCCTGAGCTTCAGTCACAAGCTCCATAGACTCTCAGTATCCTAAAATCAACAGCCTGATTGGCTGACGTTGTGCAATGAACCAATCAGGGAAGACTATTACTTTTGGTGGAGACAAACCCTATTGGTCCTAACCACTCACTTATGATTGAACCTTACTGTTCTAGGGGTGTGGTTTAGCCAGTTCCAAATGGTATATAAATTGGGGTTTTTCTGTGTGTTTTGTGTTGCTATTGTGTTCTGTTCTAATAAACTGAAATCACTGATTAAGAAAAGAGCTGCCTGATCTTGAGTTACAACACTTACCTAAACAAACATTAAATTGCAAAACACAATTACATGCCCTCTACCTAATTCCTATAATCCCATTACCAAACTCAACCTAATCTTATATTTTGAACTACCATCGTACTTTACCTTCCCAGTCTGTAAATACATAAAGCCACTAAACAAACTCTAATATCTGCAGCTGTACATGCTGATAACTTGTGCTGTTTTTCCAGTTCAATGTAGATAGTTTCCAATATTCTGCAAATCTAGCACCAGACCAGCCTTTTAAAGTCCACATATATCCATATGAAGAGATCTTATTCATTGTCCAGATGTGCCACACCTTGTTCAGCCACAGTTCCAAAAAGGCCTTTGACTGATCCTTCCATCTGTCATTACTGCCACAATGCCATTACTGCCACAATAACCAACTGAAGTAATAAGTATTTTTGAGACAAGGTTGTGCATCTTGGGATCTTCTTACATTCTTATGCCAAAGGGCGCTTGACCTGGCCCTTAGTGGGTCACAGCCTAGGCCCAGCCCAGAGGAGCCAGCAGACAAGTCCAGGACCATCCTGAGATGTAGTCTGATGTTATTTTCGATTCCAGTTCAATGGTTTAAGTGTATAACCCCTCATCCTAAGGATGCCACCCTCTAGATGGGAGCTGGGGATCCCCTGGAATTATAGCTCACCTCCAGACTACAGAGATCAGTTCCCCTGGAGAAAATGGATGCTTTGAAGGGTAGACTCTGTGGCATTGTACCCCACTAAGGTCTCTGTCCTCCCCAATCTCCACCCCCAAATTTTCAGGAGTTCCCCAACCTGGAGCTGGCAACCCTACCCTTCATCCCCCGCTGGCAACTCTACCCCATCCTTTTTGGGTGGTAAGCATCTTTGGGTTCCTTTGAAGTAGGGTTACCAGATGTCCTCTTTTTAGAGAACATGTCCTCTTTCTTTGGTGTACATCCTCTTTTGGGGCCTTTTAAAAATGATGAAAATGTCCTCCTTTTGGGTTGGAAGGTTAGGGATATTCCTAGTTAGTAGCAATTAGCTTAAATAGTAGGGGTATTTAAAATGAGATTTGTCATAGTGATCACTTATTTCAAGTAGTCAGTCGGGAAGTATGCCTTTCAAAATATGGGCTGATTTCGCACTAGAGCTGCCTCAATGTTGCGCCGCCGTTTGCCCCGGTTCTATTGGTCAATTTCACACCCGAAGCTGCGGGGCTGCATTTTGACTCGCGGCTCGATTTCCCCCGCAGTTTTGTAATCCTGTTTTTTGAGGATCACGAAACTGCGGAGGAAATCGGGTGAAGCCGCGGGTCAAATGCAGCCCCGGAGCTTCGGGTGTGAAATTGACCGATAGTATCGGAGCAAACGGCGGCGCAACATCGAGGCAGCTCTAGTGCGAAATCAGCCATGGTAACCCTCTTTGAAGAGAAAGGCGGGGCATAACTACTTAAATAAATAAAACCAAAAGTACCTCTGCCCTCCTTTAAGAACTGTGTCTAAGTGCAACATCTACTTATATCTCTGCCCTGTGCTTTGCTAAGAGATGCAGAACTAGGGTTGCCGACTCTGATTTGGGGTATTCCTGGAAATTTTCTAGGTGGAGCCTGGGAAGGGTGCTGTTTGGGGAGGGGAGAGACTTCCGTGGGGTACAATGCCTTAAGATCAACCTTCCAAAGCAGCCATTTTCACCAGAAGAACTGATCTCTGTAGCCTGGGAGATTTCCAGCCACCACCCAGAGACTGGCAACCCTAAATATGAATGAAGAAACGATAATATACCTGTGTGGGATAGCTGTGTGCAAATATACCCCTTGTCTTCCCTTTGGAACACCTGCAATTTCCAGGGCTTGGCCAGCCATGATCCATACCACACAAGAAGCAATTTTCCACAATCGGGATTATGAGCCCTAGTGACAAGAGAAAACTGCACTCACTGAATCTATGGAGGGGAAAGCAAAGACGTTGGCCAAACCCTGACCTCAGCAGGTGCAGCAGTACCCATGAGCAATGTTCCCTCTAAGCCGTGGAGTCTTGTGAGCAAAAAGTCTACTTGGTGAGCTACCAGCATTAAAGTTGTGAGCGAGCGATTTGGCTACTGCATGAATTCGTTTACTCTGGAGCCGTCCTCCCTGAGCTAAGACAAAAATGTGTGAACCGGAGGCTAAAATACTGTGAGCTAGCTCATACTAACTCGGCTTAGAGGGAACACTGCCCATGAGCAGAGTTTGCGTGTGTGCTTTGGAAATCTGCATAAACTCTGTAGGTGCTCTGTCTGACATCCTGATATGGAAGCAGTGTTGGAAAAGAGATGCAGAAGTCCACTGGGCAGGGACTATAAGGGAGCCTGGGAAAGGGCTAGGAAGCAGAGGTGAGGGAAGAGGAGTGAATGCTGCCATGGCCCCAGTGGGAACGATGGCTACGGACAGCAGGCACAAGTGAGGTGACAAAGGGATGAGGGAGTAGACAGGGAGTAGACAGAGGAAGTGAAGGAGAAAAGGGAAAACTAGAGGCAGCAGAATTAATTCTAGGTGTTGAAATTGATTGCTGCAGTTATGTGAAAAGAGGTGGTGTCAGGGTCCAGAGAAATGCAGAATTCTCTCTGCGTCATCCATTGCATATCTTCTTAGAGCCTCTCTCCCTGGGTGTTTTTCTCCCAACAGACCAACAGTATCAAACCTCAGGGAAGCAAAAAAAAAAAAGTGCTCCAAGGAGAAAACCTGGAAATATAAGCTGTGGACAGAGAGAAGGCTTAGCATTTCTCACAGGTATATCCCTTTTGCTTGGAAAACTGGGCCTTGTGCCATTGTTCTATATGACTGTAGCAATTCTGCATGTATAAACACATCAAATTGTCAATATCACATCTTATTTAGCCCCAAGAGAAGGTCTGGAGAAGCTGGGGCCAAAGGACAGGATGTTGAGAAGAAACCAGTTGAGAGGGAAGATGGGGCTGCTGCTCACCTACTCACTCATGAATCACCCACCTTTATGGTGACATTTCCATACAGATTTCCACTATTTCATGGGCGTCTCACTACTTGTAATTCCCAATTCAGTGTTCACATTTTCATATATACACTAGAGGGCACCCATCGCTAAGAAACATAATGTTAACAATCTAATAATCAAGACTGAGTCTTTTGCATTAATGGTTTTTATTCAGATTCTGTCTTCATTTTGATTTACAGCCAGCTGCTGTTTTTATTTTAATTATGGTAGTACCATAATACAATAAATAATGCACACAACCCCGGGGAGGCAGGAGGACTAAGAAAGGATATTATGAATAACCACTAGAGGGCACCAAAGTCTAATGGTAACATCAAATAAAGTCTCGTTTGTTAATGTCTAGTCTTACATTAACTGTACCCTGGAAGGTACAGTTTCCACCTAGACTATACCCTGACTGTTCCCTGGAAGGCCAGATACTGAAGCTGAAGCTCAAATACTTTAGCCACCAAATGAGAAGGGTGCGCTCACTGGAGAAGACCCTGATGCTGGGAAAGATTGAAGGTAAAAGAAGAAGGGGACAGCAAAGGTTGAGAGGGTTAGACAATGTTATCGATGCAACAAACATGAAATTAAGCAAACTTCAGAGTTGACTGTGTGACTGAACAGCAACACGTCTTACACTATTTTATAGGAATGTCCAGGGGTCATTTGGGGGGGACGCGGGGGGACGCCATCCCCCCGGGTGAAGTGCGGGAGGGCGGGGCTTGGAGCTCCCTGCTGGTGCCTGCTGGAGGTCGCCGCTGGCTGTGGGGAGGACACACTTCCGGTGATGTCAGGGGGTGTGGCCAGGAGGAGGCAGGAGAAGAGGGAGGGTAAGTTGCTACGAAATGACCCCTGGGAATGTCTACCAAAAATTGATTTTATTTTGAGGGTGATTTAAGTGTTACTGAGGTTTATTCTTTCTTAATTATTGTTATTACACATTTCATAGTGAGTCTCCTGGACAAATATTTCTGGTCTTCCCTCATCACCAGTCTCCTGCATCTCCATTTGGTTTGGTGCTCTCTGTGTGTGTGTGTGTGTAGGGGAGGACTCATGTGCCTCTGCCCCCTCAGTTTGAAGCTGCCTTGCAGAGAGTACAAAGCAGACAGAAATGCCAATCAGGATGATCCTGTTTGGCAGGAAGATCAGCTAACTATTTCAATGACATCCCTATCGGACACATCTCTACTGAGTCATTCTCGACCCTTGCTACCCCTCTTGCTATCCTTTTCTCATGCACTTGTGAAATGAAAACAGCAACACACTAGAACAAGTCATATCAAAGATTTCCAGAGTAGATATTCTTAGCAATAGGACTGAGAGACCCTTTTCTCCCTGTCCCATAACTAGGGGGCACCTAATGAAGTTGATGGACAGTAGATTCGAGACAGACAAAAGAAAATTCTTTATTCAATGAGTAATTAAATTGTGGAATTCACTGCCTGTGGACATAGTGATAGTCACAAGCATAGATGGCTTTAAGAAGAAATTAGACAGATCGATGGAGGAAGGTTCTATGAAGGATAGGTCTGTCCATCAATGGCCTACTAGCCATGATGACTAAAAGGAAGTTCTATATTTAGAGTCAGCAAACCTCTGAATACCAGTGCCAGGAGGGAACATCAGGGGAGGGCCTCGGCCTTTGTGCCCCGTTCATTTGCCCACCAGGGCAAATTGGCCGCTCTCTGAAACAGGATGCTGGATTATATGGACCACTGGTCTTATCCAGCAGTGGTCTTCTTATGCTCATATTATTTTACGATATGGCAAGTCTTTACATGGTAGCTTCAATACCACATTAGAAAAAAAATAAATATGTTGTAAACATTTTCTCAACAGGATAATGTTCCACAAGAAGAGCCTTTCCCACAACGAGAGAAAAATGGCCACCTGGTCCTCACGCCTTTCAGCCCCACACAGTGTCAGCTAGCTGCCATTGTATCTGAGGTTACCTGCTTCACATGTCTTGTGTTCTCCCCCCCCCCCCCCGGGTTTCTGTAGCTTCATTATGCTTCTCTGTATTTTGCGGAACTGGCCAAGGTCATGCAGCTGGTGGTGGGAGTCGGAGCTTCGCTAAGCTTGTTATGGTTATCTACCCTGTGAACTGAACCTGTGTTGATGGTACTGAACTGTTACGTTCCCATGGAATAGGCGCGCGTTTCCAAGTTCTATTCCCGCCAGCGGGAACTGGCCTCATTGGCCCAACATGGTTCAAATCCCTTTATTATGTTATACCTGTGTATTGGTAGTCATTCCTAACAATGTCCTTGTTCCTGTCTGAACCATCGCTTTGAAATAAACCTTGCTTTGAATCAAACGTGGAGTTATTTCGAATGCCTGGGGATCCAACACACAGAAAGCTCTTGGCATCCTCACACAAAATGCTCACATGGACCCACAGCAGACAAAAATGCTAGAATATGAAAACACAGGTCCATCAGGGAACTGAAAGCTTCCAGACAGAGAAACCACAGCACTGGAGCTAGGACAGGTAGCTCAGGGAGACAGGTAATTCTAGAAGAAACAAAGCCACCAGTTTAAATTGCAGCAAATGACAATGTCTTTGGCTACGTTTAGCTACTCTCCTTTCAAAACTGTCACCTGCTGCAGCCATTCTATCTTGTTGTTATATAGCCGTTATATAAATTATCTAAAGGCTCATAGTGTCAAGCTTGGACCTTGCTTGCTAAGTGTTTTCTTTTGCTTACACAATATGTTCTCACAGTCATATGTATTTTCCCATATTTCTTGCCTGGCTTTTCTTTCTTTGCTGTTTTCATCTCTACTGTCTACTGTGTGTGTGTGTGTGAATGTCAGCTTTGCTTGGTTAGTGCCAGCATGTAACAGTTCTCATGCAGAAGCCTCCCAGGTACACCTTGGGAAGAATGTGATCTCATCATTTTATGTGACCTTGTAGTCTAAGCAGCTTTTAGATAGCATACCCGTCAGTATGCAGGTGTTAGGGGGCAGTGGCATGGGCAGAGCAAACATTTGGTGGGCTGAGTGGGAGCACTGATTGGCTAAGGGGCGTTTGGGGGATTTCCTGTTCCCAGTATATTGTTGGGACTGACATCTGGGAGTCAGTTCCGACACGAAAGTTTTCTATGCTTGGATCCTTCTTTCTCCTAATAAACAAATCTTGCAGCTACAGGAGTGTCCATGAGACTGATTGCATTCCAGGACTTGACACATAGCTAAGTTTCCTTGTTTTCCTCCTCTTCCTTTCCTGTCCCACATTATTTATGAGTGTTATGTTATATGCATCTCTTTTGAATTGAAAAATCACCTTGAATGCACCAACCAAAACAGTTATATAAACATGGCCAATAAAATCAAATAAAATAGTTCGTAATAACAGCTCAACATAGGCTCCATTGTTAAATCATAATCCTATTTTTGTCCCATGGCTGCATCAACTACTAAGCTGTGTCATATGGATGAATGCCATCTGGCAGTGCAGGACCTGGATCACTCAGAAAATATGGGTATCCAATCCATCTAATTGTTTCCTCAAGAAAGGACAATACAAACTTTCCTGTTGTTCACTCCATAAACCACTGCATGCTGCCTGGCCCTGCCCACAGCCTTGGGACAAAAGTGTGTCACCTAAGAGTAATATATGATGCCCAAATCATGCACACAGGAAATATTGCAGGGAAACAAGGTGATGAGGACTCCAGTGAAGCACAAACAGCAAATAAAAAGAATAGGCAGTGACACCAGGCAGAAAATCAGGAGATGGTGCTGGCTTGGTACCATCCAGTTAGGTCACAATTTTATATATGCATCACTCCCTTGTTACAATACACAATAGCCCTGCAGTTAGCATTTTCTTCAAGTAAAATTATTTTCTGTCTCTCTCACACACACAAACACACACACTACAGTTTAAATAATTCTAATCTGATGATGGAGAAGCTGAATAACATTGCCTTCGTTGTGGAGTTTTCCATATTTCATTAACAGATATGAGCAAAGCCATGAATCAGATAATCTGAGGCAACCGACAGGCTTGCTCAAACACACCCTGTTTCATCAATCAGTGCTTGGTGGGGGTGTGGAGGCACATGATGTGTGCTATAGCAATACTGTGAAGACTTATCAGCTATTGATTTCAGGGGTCGTTTCGTAGAAAAAGAGCTAGGGGAACTCATTAGCATAACTCATTAGCATATGCCACACCCCCTAACATCACCGGAAGTGTGCCATAAGGACACACCCCCTGACATCACCGGAAGTGTGTCATAAGGCCACACACCCCGCCCCCAACGGTCCTGGCCGCCGCTGCCGGCCTTGCAGCTCCACTGCCGAGCCCCATGAGGGGCCCGGCAGTGGACCTGCAAGGCCGGCGGGAGTGCAAGGAAGCCCCGCGAAGGCCCTCCCTGGCCCCAGGCAGGCAGGGGTGGGGAGAGGCAGGGAGGAAGCAACTTACCCTCCCTCTTCTCCTGCCTCCTCCTGGCTGAATGAGGGCCGGAAGCAGGGCGGCCGGAAGCAGGGGGCAGGGCTTCGTCATGTGACCCGCCCCCCATACCTCACCCGGGGGAACTGCGATCCCCCGCAATCCCCCCCGAAATGACCTCTGATTGATTTCCACTTCAGACATTCAGTTTAGGTACAGGAACCAGTCTCAAATTCTTTCACTCTAGTTCTGCCAACCAAATTTCAGCTTGCCATAAAACCATTCTGAAAAATGCAAAAGTTGATAGTTCCAGGTAACTCAACACAAATTGAATGGAAGGGAAGCATTTTGTTCTCCACTACTGTCTTAAAATTCCAGCCTCGCATTTCCTTAGGTTGAATCTGTGTGGACTCACATTAGGCACGTGCTCCGCCAGTTGCATTGGTTGCCAGTTGAGTACTGGATTTGCTTCAAGGTGCTGGCTTTGACCTTTAAAGCCTTATATGGCCTGTGACCAACATATCTAAGGGACCACCTCTTCCCATATACACCTCAAAGAGCGTTATGCTCTAAAGATCAACACCTCCTGGTGGTCCCTGGCCCAAAGGACGCCTGTCTTGCCTCAACCAGGGCCAGGGCTTTCTCTGTTCTGGCCCCAGCCTGGTGGAACATGCTCCCTATTGTGATCAGGGCCCTGAGGGATCTTCTTCAATTCCACAGGGCCTGCAAGACAGAGCTGTTCTGCCAGGCCTTTGGTTGAGGCAATGGGCACCCATATATGGCCTCCCAGAGGTTGCTGTCACCCGTCTATTTCCTGACCACCAACAACTGGCCTTTAACTCACTGCACCATCGGGCAAGAACTTTATATCCAACTGACGCTGTTTCAAGCTGTACCCATTGTTTTAATTGTTATAATGTTTTATCATGTTTTAAATTGAAATTGTATTTATTATAATGATGCTAGCCACCATGAGCCCATTCGCAGGATGGGCAGGATATAAATGCAAATAATACATTAAATAAATAAATACATAATCTGAGGGCTACTGCACAGTGAAGATGAGGTCCTTCCATTGCCTAATCAGGCAAACATTTTAGACTAGTGAGGAAGAAGATACAAACTCCATCCTTTTTTCTTAAGAAAAACAAATTAAGTTGTTTACTGAAAGATATGTATAGAGAGAGGTTACAAGGAAGCATAGGAAGGAATAGAAGTACATGGTTACATTGAATTGGACCTACACTTATGTTTTTGCCTTTATAAATGCTCCTACTACCCATTCTGTTTTAAATTTACTAAATTATTCTATACCTATGAAGCACAGATATCAATAGTTACCTATTCAGAAGCTCCAGGAGAGCAGATCTTCAACCCAGGTACCACAGCTGCTTGACTGTATCCATCCAACCCTGAGCCTTTTATTTATTTCTCTTGACCGGAGATGGGAACAGAGGTATCAGTGTCATTTTAGTTTACATTAGCACCCTATGTTTTTCCCAAGGAAAGAAGAATGGCACATTTTCACAACATCCCTAGTGGTTCTCAAACCCATGTCCTCTGTCTCCTCTGATATTGCTTGACTTGGTTCCTCAAGGTTCGTATGTTCTCCCTAACTGGGCTTCCTTTCTTTATCAAGGTGGCTTGCGTCAGATTGATTTCCAGGCTTTCTCATGCATGTCCTTTTCCATACTCAGAAGAAACCCCTGTTGAGTGGGGTTGTGTGTCTTCAGATACTTATTCCATGTGAAAGTCTTTGGGGTTATCCTTCCTACAAACCACATAGTTATATATAGTTATATATAGTTCTGTGGTCCTGCTAAGATATTCTGCAAAATGCAACTGCAAAAGTTATCAGCAATTCTGGGACGTGGGATAGGCTTCACATGTCCTCCTTTCTGGATTATTTGGTCTGTGTGCTGCTCGGTTTAACAGGATTTTTCAAAATGCTTTGTGATTTGTGGTTTTCTGTCTTTTTCTCACAATTTAAAAAATAAATTAGCAATTCCAAAATGTGTGTTTTTAATTCTTCCTAAAACTCATTTATTTTTGGAAATTGGGGGGTGCATGGGGGGGCGCCAGAAGGGATCCTCACCTAGAGTGCAAAATAAGCTTGGGCCGGCCCTGAATGTCATAGAATGACATAGACTCCACCCTCCAAACCAGCCATTTCCTCCTGGGGAACCACTGTTACCAATCTCCAGGTGAGGAGTGGCGATCACTCAGAATTATAACTGTTCTCCAGGAGGGAGGGCAGAAGCCAGCTGAAGTCAGAGCGTCTTCATCAAGAGAGAAAGCCATTTTGCCGGTAATTCTGACAGGGCACAGTGGCTGAAGAGGGAGTGGGCAGGGAAGAGGAGCAGACCCAGCACCCGACCAACGGCACGCATGTACTCTTGAGTGGCAACTGATGGGCCAATGGCTGAGGGAGTGCATGGAATCTTGCCACCCCAAAACAGGGTTATAATACAAGAGAGATAGGCAGGTGCATATATATATAGAGGCATATATATGTAGAAGCATCTGCCTATATATATGAACTGTTAACTTCCATTTCAATGTATCTGAGGAAGTGTGTGTGCACACGAAAGCTCATACCATGAATGAACTTCTGTTGGTCTTAAAGGTGCCACTGGACTTGTTCTAATATTCAAGAGTTATTCATAATTATATGAGAAAAGCAATGTTTCTATAGGTTATATTCTTTTTGTTTCAATTGCCAGTTATAGCATCAAGGCTTTTGAGATGATCCTAAAAAAAATGTAAAAGTTACAGCAACATGCCATACAAAAAGTAAAAAAAATGAAAATAGCAAAATACTTTTTCAGAGAGTAGTGTGATGTATTGTTACCAGTCCAGATCTGTACTCCATGGAAACATAACACCACTAGATGTCCTCTGTTACTCACTAAGTGCATGTTATTATTTTCCTGGTGCTATTACATGTGATTTCAGACTATTATAAGATGGCTGGGTGGTGTGAACAGACATGTCAGGAGGGCTGCATGTAGCACATTTGTTCTATACATGTGGTCAGACCTAGTGACTGAAAACAATTCAGTCAGGTTTGCTCCTCATATAGGTTAAATGTGATAGATTAGAAAGGTGCATTCATTCAGATTTGATGTTGGAAGGAGTATGCTCAAAACCCATAGCTGAAGGTTTACTCTTGACTCTTGTTTTTTTTCTGCAGAGAAGGAAGGAAACAGTCCACAAATCAGTTGAAAGTTAGTGTACTATAATTTAATCCAGTGGTTCCCAAACAGTTTTGGGCCACAGCCCCTTTGGTTCTATAAACTCATGCATAGTGCCCCCTACCCTATAAAAAGCATTATTCAGAAGAGTGGTTTGCACGAATCACTAAGAAAGATAATACAATTCAGCAGTGAAATCAGCTTTTCAGAGGCTGATAGTCATTTAACAAGAATTGTAGATATTAGGCTTACTAGCTACTTCACTGTTCAGTAAATTATTAGTACAATGGGTGGGCTTGATGAAATGATACCAATTTCTCAAAAGTCACTTAGCAGGAGTGTTAAATACCATGTACAGTAATCTGGAGTTGATTTCTTTGCTTGGAGAGAAGTTGGATGACCACACTAAAACCACGTTCGACCAAATATGATGTTGGAAATGCAATGAGGATCTTCTTAACCACTGTCCATAGTGAAGGATAGCAAACAGAAATTCCCTTCTGTAACCAAAACTGTTGGTACAATTCCTTAAACTCTGGCTTCAGCTCATTTTGTAGTTCAATTAGTCCTTCCTAGAATCATAGAGTTGGAAGGTGCCTCCAGGGTCATCTAGTCCAACCCCCTGCACAATGCAGGAAATTAACAAATACCCCCCCACACACTCCAAGTGACCCCTGTTCCATGCCCAGAAGAAAAACCTTCAGGATCCCTGGCCAAACTGGCCTGGAGAAAAATTGCTTCCAGACCCCAACTAGCATTTCCCTGGGCATATAAGAAAGGGTCACAAGAACTAAGCACTGATACAACCCTTCCTGCCCTCCCTCTCATGATCTGCCTAAAGTCACAAAATCACTACCTTAACTTCCTCAGTATCTGAAAATGGATTTATCACCCAATCTGGAATTTCCATCAAAAGAAGATCCTCAAATCACTCAGACATATTATATTATGTACATATAAATACTGGGGGGAAATTTAGGTATATTTTCAGAAAATCAACATACAAAATTGCTACATATTGGGAAAGGTTTTATAAAATCCATTCACCATACAATAATGCTTAACTGGGAAGATGTGTTTCTTTGTCTTAAAATAAAAAAAAAGTCTAATGTATGTCTAAACATTTTTATTTTTTTCATGTATCCAATTTCCCCCAAAATGTTTATATTTACCATATTTTCCCTCTTATTACCAGAATTTTCATTATCCTAAAGTTTTTTTTCCTTTTAAAAAACAGTTATTGAGAAATTTTAAATCCTTATATAACCTAGAAATATTAATATTGGGAAGGCTGCAACAAAAATCACACTTGTTTTAAAGCTCACTTCATAATCAACAGGTTTAATAACTGAGAACAAAGGAAAATAAATACCACACTCTGTCCTATTATGTGAAGGACATCGAGAAAAAACTTGAAAAATGACAGACTAAAAAAAGGGGGGGAAAGGATGCCATGACAAGAGTTTCTCAAAAAGTAGTATGCTGCTCTGACTAGCGCTCTGGTGGTGTATTTACCAAACATTCTGATAGTTTCCACCAGATTTCAGCACTATGCAGAGGCCGAGCCATTTACTAGCATGGTGCCTGGTAAATTGTAAATCAGTGATCAGTGTGGTCAAAGGGGCCCACTTCCAGTGCCCCCTGCTGCCCCCTTATTTCTTAGTGTCCCCAGGTAATCCCATCTCCCCCCAGAAGACAGTACCACCCACTTTGGGAACCACTGATTTAATTCATCTGTCTGTCCAGACTCCTGCCAAACCCAGCATTCTCTTCACAACATTACTACTGAAGTCAATTTAGTGATGTGTGATCATTCTTCTGTTTGAATTGCATTTGGTTGTATGTCACAGGAACATATAACATAACATGAACAATAAGGCGCTTTATACTGAGTCATAACATTGGTCCGTCAGTCAGGACTGTAAATATGGAAAAGTAGAAGCATTGCAGAAACACTGGAATTAAGCTGGTCTAGCCTCTCTGGCACACAAAAACATAGTGGATTCCTCCTCATGTTACCATGTTAATATCACAGCTCTTTAGGACCATAGTGCTGAGAACAGTAACTGGTTCCATATTTTCCCATATGCTTTGGACAAACGGGTGGACAGTTCTTCACCACAGATCAAACAAAATTGGAATAGTCTGAATATATGAAGCTGCCTTATACTGAATTAGTCCATCAAGGATTGTCTACTCTGGCCCCTGCCACACGGCAGAAAAAACACGGCCAAAGTGCGGCTTTTTACAGCCACACCAAAAGAGACACGCGGCAGCAGGATCACACAGATCCCCTGAGCCGCTGCTCAGTTGCTCCCCGGCACAATCAGATGCCGGGGAGGAAGCCACGGATGGGAGACCGAGGCAGCCAGCTGCACATGTGTGCGCATGCGCAGTTTGGCCAAGAGCTTCGAATGCTCCTGACGATGGACGTGCCAGCGATCCCACGGCTGCGCTTGCTGCGGCGTTTCAGGTAAGTCCTTCTCTTTACTTGGGGGTTTTTTTTGCTCCGCAGCACTGGGCTGTAGGGACAGATCGGGGACGGGTGCATGCTGATTCCCAGATGTTGCAGTGGGATCGCGCCTGTTTGCTGCACCCCCAATCAGTCCCTCTTCTGACCCAAAGCCTCCCATGTGACCGGGGCCTAAGACTAGCAGTGGCTTTCCAGGATAGAGGGCTTTCTCATCACCTACTGCCTGATCCTTTTAACTGGAAATCTAGAATTGAATTTGTAACCACCTGCATGAAGAAGAAAAAAGATTCTGTACCACTGACCCACAGCCAATGGAGCAGTTACCCACAACCAATGGAGCAAGTTTTAACAAAGCCTTCTCTAATGTTTATATCAGTCTTGCTCCTGAGTGTATACGCTAATGAAAATGTTTTCCCCAAACTCCAGCAATGTTTCATTCTAAGGACAAACTTTGTGAGCAATGAAGAAGGAACATTGCATCAAATTCATAGTGCTTTGCTATGTTTGTTAATTCCTGCTCACCATCACCACTAGTTTCGTAGGAAAATATCATCTCTGTGTATGTGTGTGTATTTGGATGATCTGTAGATGAAAAAAATAAGGTTTGGTTGCTGCCAAACATGAACCAGCTACTCTACAACAAATCTATTTGGAATTTGTGTGCGCGTGTGTAGGAGCTGGTTCATGTTTGGCAGCAACCAAACCTTATTTTTTTCATCTACATATTATCCAAATGACACAAAACTTTTGGGACTGCAAATTGGCTTGGATTCCTTATAAAAAGAGGTTTTCTCATAAATCCTGCTTCTGGTGAGGATCAATATCTCCATTCTTCTTGTTCCTCCCCATCAAGATTCAGGGGAAAGTAAGAACACCAGCAAAAAGAAAAAAGAAAGAAGTCCAGATAGCAAAATACAGACTCAGGAAAAACTTAGAGCAGGTTACTTTCTGGTTTAAGGAGAAATATTTGCTGAAGCCACAGATAACAACAACAATCATAACACCCCAGTGGAACTTTTGTATATCCTAGGATTGTGAGGTCCACAAGCTCAGGGGGCAGAAGGAGTGACTGCACTGATATGTGTGAGTCTTCACGTAGGATGTTATAAAAATATAGAAATACAAAGGGTGAGGCACTTGTACTTTCTGTCCCCTGTGCACCTCTTTCATGTGTATAGCCAGAGAACTAGGTTCATCAAGGTTGCTTCTTCTGCATCTATAGAAGTGGGCTCTAATCCACAAAATTTTATGCTGGAATAAAATGTTGTTGGTGTTTAAAATGCCACAATATTCCTGTTTATTTTTCCTCTGGAATATTCTTCTGTCTTCAGTCTCTGCCTTTGTAGATGGATTCATTTAAAAAAGAAGAGGTGATAGATATTCCATGTGTAATCTTCTTTACATGGAAGAGGAAAGCTGCAAACAGTCCCTGTATGATGGATTGTTTGTGACATTATACTGTAAGAAGTTCTCAGTGTATGGTTAGCTGGTGCATGATGGGGCAGCCTAGTTAAGCAAGGCCTGGGTTAGGATTAGGGACCTTCCAGTGGCCCCTTTACATCTCTTCTTGAGTGCCCTGATGATGCCAGAAAGGCAGGACAGAAAATGCAATCAAACAAAATCCTCAGTTCTGTGCCGTTAGGTGGGTCTTCGATCTTCCACCTCCTCATAGCATTCCCGCTTTAATGGTTGTCAAAATGAATGTTCCCATCTTTTTAGGTCGATATTCAGCCCAGTCCTCAATAGACCTTTTCATATTGTGGAATTGACTGTCAGATTTGAGATTGAATGTCTCCTAAATCAGAGTCCCTGAAAATGGCCTGAGTCAGGCAATGAGATAACCCCTTTGAAATCTAAAAGGATTTTTCCAGGATATCAATAAAGATCCAAGGGAGTATTTTGGTTATTCTAGTAGGGTTCTTATCATACCTTCAGGGCACTGTGAGGCACAAAGGGAGACAACAGTCTTATTTAGCAGACTTCTTTTAAAAAGGGGGGGGGATAAACCTTTCCTTTGCTGTCACAGAAAAAGTAATAAAAACTCCACACTACTTTGAACAAAGGAGCTGCAGTGGCTCAAGTGGTTAAGATGCTGAACTGCAGGCTGTGGAAGGTTGGTAGTTCAGCAGTTCAAGACCCGAGTGTGCCGCATGACGGAGTGAGCTCCCATCTCTAGTTCCAGCTCCTGCCAACCTAGCAGTTCGAAAGCAAGAAATTGCAAGTAGATAAATAGGTACCACTTCAGTGGGAAGGTAACAGCATTCCGTGCGGCTTGGTGTTTAGTCATGCTGGCCACATGACCATGGAAACGTCTTCGGACAGCGCTGGCTCTTCGGCTTTGAACCGGAGATGAGCACTGCAACCCTAGAGTAGGATTCAACTGGCTTTCGAGCAATGGAACCTTTACCTTTACTTTGAACAAAGGTTCCTTATAAATCACAGAAGTACTGGCAAGGCAACTTGACCTAGATGGTCTGATCTCATCAGACCTCAGAAGCTGCTAAGCAGGGTTGGTCCTGGTTAGCAGTTGGATGGGAGACCACCAAGAAAGTCCAGAGTTGCTACACAGTCAGGCATCTCTTGCCTTGAAAACCCTCTGGGGTTGCCATAAATTGGCTGCAATTTGACAGCACTTTTCACCACCACTAGAAGGCAAATGTGAACTCAGTAAATCACATGGTTTTAGAGAAGCAAACAGCAGTTATCCAAAGAGTCCACACTCTTCCACGTGTTGTTTTGTTTTTCGAAAGACCATATCCAAAACAATAAAAGTCCTGCAACAACTTTCTAGAACAGAAAAGAGGACAATTAAAAAAGAAAAATATATGAAACACTTTCCCCCTGAAAAGTGACATATCTATGATTCATGATAAAGGCTGAGGAGGCTATTATATAATAACCATGGAAAAAACCAAGGGTAAATGATCTAATTAAATTCCAGTAATTAACATCAGAAGGACTAGCTCACAGTCATGTTTGCAGCCTGAAATGGGATATGCAATATAGTCAGAAAACAGGAAGACAGACAAGCTTTGTGATGTCCAACCATGTGACTAACCAAGTATACAACTATGGAATGCTCAGGAGAGTCTTGGAATACCACACAAAAAAAGGATTTTTAATTCTTGGATATTTGATTGTTCTCTTGATGGAATGTGTAATTTATCCTATTTCTTTTCTTGTGATTGGTTCTCCTTATTTCATAGTGCTAAACAGTATGCCTGCAAAATATGAGCCAGGTGGGCCACATGATGAGAATCATTCCATGGGCAAGACTGCTGGAAGAGAAGGGAGCAAGTGAAGGTTGGGCTCTCCTTAAACAAGAGCTCTTGCAAGCTCAAGCCATCGCTATTCCGACAAGAAGGAAACATATGGTAAGGGAATCCAAAGAGCCAATGTGGATGAACAGAGAACTGTGTGATGTCCTAAGGGAGAAAAACAAAATGTTCAAGAAATGGAGGCCAGGGCATACCTCTAAAGAAAAGTATCTGCAGGTTTCTAGGCACTGTAGGTTAGGCGCCAGAGAGGCCAAAGTTCACAGTGAGCTGAAGCCAACCACCAGGTGGCACCTGGAGATCTTCAGCAATTACAACTGATCTCCAGATGACCAAGATCAGTTCTCCTGGAGAAAATGGCTGCTTTGGGCAAATGATTCTGCTGAGGTTCTTCCATACTCCAAACCCTGCCGTCCCCAGGCTCTACCCCTCAAATCTACAGGTATTTCCCAAACCAGAGTTGGCAACAACATAATTGGCTACAGAATTGTTTTCCAGACCCTTGGAGCCCAGAAAACATGGCATAGGAGGAGGTGCTTTTCTACCTTAGCTGCCACTGCATAGCCCCAAATCAACATAAGTTGGGGTGGAGGAAACCATGCCTGTTACCATGTGGCTCTCCTCCCATACTACCCACTTGGGACAGCAATGCTGCATGTCTTGATGTATGAGAACTAGATTTTGTTGCTTAATATTTATATGTTCCTAGTGGTGTACAGTTGGTTAGAATCCTCTCTTCTGTTGTGGCAGAGGGTGATGGGAGGGAGGCTTGTGAATATAGCCATTTTAGGTTCTTTGTTGGATTTAATCTCTCTCATGGATCACTGCCTTGACGTGGCGAGGGGGCTTGCATGGTTTGATGAGGCTGCAGGCTATGCCATGGAGGGCCACCCAGGATGAACAGGCCACAATGGAGAACTCAGACAAAATGTGATCCACTGGAGAAGGAAATGGCAACCCACTCCAGTATTTTTGCCAATAAAACCTCATGGACAGTAAGAAAAGGCTAAAAGATAGGACACCAGAAGATGAGCCCCTCAGGACAGAAGGAGTCCAATATGCTACTGGGGAAGAGCAGAGGGCAAGTAACCCCACAAAGAATGAAGCAGCTGGGCCAAAGCCAAAAGGAAGCTCAGCTGTGGATGTGTCTGCTGGTGAAAGGAAAGTCTGATGCTACAAAGAACAATACTACATAGGAACCTGGAATGTAAGATCTATGAATCAAGGTAAGTTGGATGTGGTAAAAAATGAGATGGCAAGACTGAACATCGACATCTTGGGAATCAGTAAACTAAAGTGGATGGGAATGGGCGAATTTAACTCAGAATACCATTATATTTACTATTGAGGCCAAGAATCCTGTAGAAAAAATGGTGTGGCCTTTATAGTCAACAAGAGAGTGAGACAGGCAGTAATGGGATACAATCTCAAAAATGACAGAATGATCTCGGTCCGAATCCAAGGCAAACCATTAAACATCACAGGCCCCTGCCACACGGGGGGAAATTGATGCGGCCAAAGTGCGGCTTTTTAAAGCCGCATCAAAAGAGACACGCGGTGGCGGGATCAGACTGATCCCGTGAGCTGCCGTGCAGTTGCTCCCCGGCACGATCAGATGCCGGGGGGGGGGGACACAGAAGGGAGTGCGAGGCAGCTGGCTGCGCATGTGTGCGCATGTGCAGTTTGGCTGGGAGCCTCGAAGGCTCCTGAAGACAGGCGCTCCTGCGATCTGACGGCCGCACTTGCTGCGGCGTTTCAGGTAAGTCCTTCTCTTTACTAGGTTCTTTTTTGCTCCACGTTACTGGGCTGAAGGGACAGATCAGGGACGGGTGTGCGCCGCTTCCCAGATGTTGCGGTTTGATCGTGCCCGTTTGCTGCACCCCCGATCCGTCCCTCTTCCGGGCCTAAACCTCCCGTGTGACTGGGGCCACAGTAATCCAAGTCTATGCCCCAACCACTGATGCAGAAGAGGCTGAAGTGGACCAGTTCTATGAAAACCTACAATACCCCCTAGAACCAACACCAAAAAAGATGTCCTCCTCATCATAGGGGACTGGAATGCTAAAGGAGGAAGTCAAAAGGTAACTGGAATAATGCACAAGTTTGGCATTGGAGAACAAAATGAAGCCAGGCAAAGGCTAACAGAGTTTTGTCAAGAGAACATGCTGGTCATAGTGAACATCCTCTTCCAACAACT
>NW_015167562.1:272268-294661 GCF_001447785.1 Gekko japonicus
AATTGGGCAGAATCAATTTTGGCTGGCAGTAAGACTCCCACTGTTACTTTTTCCCCAACTATAGAGAACAATGGAGGGGATAGGGCAACCTGTTTGGGGGCCCGTAGAATTGGACCCCCTGGTCCAATATTTTTCAAACTTGGTTGGTATCTTGGGGAGAGGGTCCAGCGGCTACCCTGTGAGTTTGGAGCCTCTCCCTCAAACCCCCACCCCTCCAGCCCCCAGAATATACCCTATGTTTTCACCATTGATTTCAATGGCCCATAGGATATAATGGGGCCGGATTGCTGCCAAAATTTGTCCGCAATTCGGCAGCAAGCCGATTCAGATCAGAGAATCTGAATCGGCCTGCAGCACCCCGAAAGGGGTCTGAATGGACCATTTTCGGGGGTGCAAACCGAATGCACGTCCCTACCAACAACTTAAATTACGACACTACATATGGACATCACCAGATGGGCAATGTCACAGGCTGAGCTTGGGATGAGAGGCAGAAGTCAAGTCCAGTCCGAGGTCATTGCCAGGAGAGTCAGAGCGAGAGCCAAATAGTGAGTCTGAAAGAAGGGTCATCCAAAGCAGGGGTCAGGGAGTCAGGAATCTGAGCCAGAGTGGGGGTCCGAGGACAGGAGCCAAAGGTGGATGCGAGGCATGCACGGAGGCAACTTGTTGCTTCCACGAGAGCCCAATGCTGTGGGACTTATATAGGCCTCTGGCCAGGCTTCCCATGGTGGCGGTGGCGCTCCTGCTAATACTCAGGATTTGGCACTCGCCTTCCCTGCCAGCATGCATCTTTATGGCGGGTGACTAAGTCTCTGCAGAGCCGCTCCCTTTGCTGAACCACCCATGAAGGTGAGTCAGGTGGGCTCTCTGATTGCACCTGTGCCTCCTCGGCTGCTGCAGGATCAGGTGTGGGGTTTACAGGCTCAGGTGCTTGCGAGCTATCAACTTGTGAGGAGTCAGGGGGGCCAGCTTCTGGTTCTGGAAATGCCAGCGCCTCTGACGGCGATGCCAACACAGGCAGGGACTCAGCGCTGTCATCGTTGCTCATGACAGGCAACACCAAAATCAGATTTATTATATCATTTTCAGTCAAAGATGGAGAAGCTCTATACAGTCAGTAAAAACAAGACCTGGAACTGACTGTGGCTCAGATAATGAGCTACTCATTGCAAAATTCAGGCTTAAACTGAAGAAAGTTGGGGAAATCACTAGGCCATTCAGGTTTGACCTAGATCACATCCCTTATTAATATACACTGGAGGTGAAGAATAGGTTTAAGGGACTAGATTTGATAGAGTACCTGAAGAAGTATGGATGGAGGTTCGTGACAATCAGCACCATCCCAAAGAAAAAGAAATGCAAGAAAGCAAAGTGGCTGTCTGATGAGGTTTTACTAATAGCAGAGGAAAGAAGGAAAGCAAAACACAAATGTGAAAAGGAAAGATTTACCCAACTGAACACAGATTTCCAGAGAACAGCAAGGAGAGATGAACAGCAAGGAGAGATAATAAGGCTTTCCTGAATGAACAATGCAAAGTAATAGAGGAAAACAATAGAATGGGAAGGACTAGAGATCTCTTCAAGAAAATTGGGGAGTGGGAACGTTCCATGCAAAGCTGGCCATGATAAAGGACAAAAATGGTAGGGACCTAACAGAAGCAGAAGAGATTAGGAAGAAATGGCAAGAATACACAGAAGAATTATACAAGAAGGACCTCAATGTAATCACTGACCTCAAGCCAGACATCCTGGAGTGTGAAGTCAAATGGGCCTTAGAAAGCATTACTAACAACAAAGCTAGCAGCAGTGATGGTATCCCAGCTGAGCTATTCAAAGTCTTAAAAGATGATGCTGTTAAAGTGCTGCACTCAATATGCCAGCAAATTTGGAAAACACAACAGTGGCCACAGGATTGGAAAAGGTGAGTTTACATTCCAGTCACAAAGAAGTTTGGCTATCGCATGTTCTTTATGCAAGTTTCTTTAATGCCACCCACTAAATTTGAATAATGCATTCTCTTGTGGCATGTGCTGTAGCAATAGTAAATTAAGGCTTGCTACCAATTTCTATTACCCATCTACTTTATCCCCCAAGACAATAAGAAATAATATTGTTGGGGAACGCTTCAATACATTCACCAAATTGGTGTTGCCAGTCAACAGAGATCTTGATCCTGTAAAGATTGGGTAAGATGCTGAGTGATAGCATGTAGCTGTGGCTAGGCTAGCTCTGCAAAGGGCCAAGAGATGTTAGAGTGGACCTGAAAATGAAGTACTTCTTGGTGTGATTTTTTTACATTATGTTTTAAACAAATAAACATCGCCCAGACTTCATGGACTGTCCTTCGTTGGTCCAAGTCACTATTGTGATTCAGACAATGACATACACAAAAGCATTTTTGCATTGCTGTCTGCTAAATGACACCTTGACTGCAACACACTGGCCTGTAACCTACCACTCCACTAAGCAAATTTTGAGGCCTTCCTCCTGCCTAAGGGGCCTTCTTCCAATTATGTGATTCTTCCTCAATGCAAGAACTCCTTAGGCTAACGGAAGGATCCTTAGGCTGGAGGAACTTCCTCCAGTTTAAAATGGGATGCTGCCCACCAATTTGCATGTAAACTCCTTCTGGGAAGCGGTTCATATATGCATATTCATCACCTGAAAAATTCAGCACCAAGGAGTCATTTGCATGTGCAAGTGAGCCATCACAGATTAAACACCACAGGTTCAAGGGTTTAGCATTTCAAATCCAATGCTTTATTGATAGCCCCAATTCATACATTCACCTATAAATGAAGGCTGCATCTACACAGGGCCATGAAAATGTGCCCCTCCTACAGCAACAAGGAGAGGCCGGAACAGGCAGAAATACTGTCCTCATACTCCATTCTTGCCACCCTGCCCTGCCACCCCTTTTCTCCATCACATTTGGGTAAAGTGGAGACACAATGGCATTTTGGTGGTAACACCCATAGCCCAAAAATCCTCCCTTTCTGTTTCCAAAAATGAGCCACATTGTAACTCAGCATGAAAAGAAAAAATGCCTAATGGACTAAAAAGTGGGGGAATTACCTGGGGAAGCATTCTTAGCTCCACCTCTCCCTATAGCAGATGAGGGTGGAGCATCCACATAGATAGTTTCTCCTTTGAGTAAAAAAAATGGGGATTTTATGTTCTCCTGCTCAAAATAGGGGGGGGAGGGCAGGAGACACGTGAGACTTGTCCAGGTTCAGCATGATGTCATGTGGATGCTCCATTTACAGTGGGGGCCTCCTGCTTCCTAAGTAGGGAGAAATTCCTGTGTGGATGCAGTACAAGTGATATACATATTATGTGAATGAGCCTTTATTCCCAAGCAAATATGTGTTGGATCAAGATCTTCAAGTGTGTGGTGGTATTCCATACAATACTTCATATGGCTGTCAAGGGACCCCAACTTAGGACCCCTTGGAAGGGGGCACGTCAAGCCAGACAAAGCCAAAAAGGCTAAAGTGTGAGTCTTCACACCCCAGGATAGTGCCACCACCAGTCCCTTTCCACTAACCAGAAAGCCAGAGACCAAGTCGAATTGCCAGGTCCATCCTCGTCACCAGCAGGGGACTTGGGGGGGGGCTTCCTGGAGGAAGCAGGGACATCCTCAATGTGATGATGTCACACAGAAGTGACATCATCAAGTTGGGGACTGGCACCCTGCACGCTTGAACTCCAAGCAGCAAATTCACCACTGGAGTCCCCCCCCCCACGCTTCTTGCAAAAAGCATTTAAAGGGACTCTTTGAATGTTGTTTGCAGGAAGTGGGGGCCACACACACCTGAACTCCAAGTGGTGAATTCACCACTGGAGTTCAGGTACACCCCCCCCCACACACACACACACTTAGAAGGGCACTCAAGAGTGGTACCTTCAGTACATCTCCAACAATCCCCCTCTCTGCTAGCCCAGTCCTGCTGTATACTACCTAGTTTTCCCAAAGGCTCATGGGGATGTTTTTGAAAGACTCACCATGGCCTACGTGGTATACAGCAGGCCTGGGCTAGCAGAAAGGGGGATGACTGGAACAGTTCTGAAGGTACCACTCTTGAGTGTCCTTTTAAGCCTCTGGTGGTCACTCTTGGGGGAAGGGCTTCCCCCACACACACTGGCTAGCTGGCTGGCAGTAGGCAGGAGCCTGCAAAATTGAGGGATCTCTTGCGACCACCTAGGGACTGGCATCCCTAAGACCGAGGGACAAAGCCTCCGTTGTCCTGGAACTAACAATTTTTAAAAAATCACTTTTGCAAGGTAGAATGCTTACAAGGTAGGTTTCACAGAAGAGTTTAGTAGCTATAGCTAATGAGGACTAAAGTACTGGATTCAGATTGAAGCCTCCTGAAATCAAGATCCCTAGAACACTATAAGTAAAGTGATCTATTTTAAATTTGTGCAGAAACAGTCAACAAGAGAGCAGTGAGGATAAAAATAACAAAGCAATAAGTCTAAGTAAACATGTTTCAAAAGCATTGGTTCAATATCCAGATGTTACCAAAAGAAGACTGAGTCCACTGGTTCCAAAGTCCAAGATGAGGTTTCCAGTCATTGAGACCTACCCAAAACAAGGAGTTTCCCAAAGTTAGATGTAATCCAAAACAAAGAGCAAAAATAGAATGAAAAATCTTTCCTTTATGCCCAAAGACCTGCATTGGCCTGATTGTAGTTAACCAATCAAATGTATAGCAAGTGATGCAACTTGACCATCAGGTCTGTTGCTAAGCAGGTGATCTGACCAATCAGATGGGTTTGCCAATCAACCCAAATGCCCTGGAGCTGCCTTGGGTTCAACTGAAAAACACCTTCTCCCACTCCCACCCATGAGCTCAGGCACTAACAAGATGGAATGCACCAACTGGGCTACCTCCCATCTCCCTTAATCTGAGTATTTGAAGCTGCAAGCAGCTTGCTCTGTTTCAGAAAAGAAGCTTCCATCTTTTCTAGGCCTCAACCTGAACCATTGTTTTGAATTAGAACATGAAACTACTTAAAGAGACCAGTTTCTTGACAATGGCAAACGTTCTCTGTTCACAGAGTAAAAGTCCCCGAATGCATGATGCTCTGATAAAACTTTTATCCCATTTTTAGAGGGGAGAATGATTTCTTTGCTACATTAAACCACTTAACAAACAACATGGAAAGTAGATCATCATGACACATTATTTACACACAGTTTATTTCAGTCAATAGGACAGCCATTGTTTGGTAGTCAGAGATAATAGCCACCTGATAGGTCAGAGTGGCTACCCAAGGACAGACTGGGTGATTCTGCATCTAGCATTTGCTCCACATTTTCTCAACTGGGAGGAAAAAGTATAGCTCAAAACCACATTCAAATACCTGGGGCAACACCATACTGACTGTAAAGTCACCCCTGAATGGCCATAAAATGGCCATAAATCTATGCAGACGGTATCATAAAACCTGATGATCAAAGAAAGTGAAAGTGGTGTGGAGGGAAGTGAATCAAAGGAAAGGGAATCAAAGGAGGGAAATGGAAATCAAAGGAGGGAAATGATCAAAGGAAGTGAAAGCAGCATGCAATGCAGAGGGGAATTTCTGTTCCAACCTGGGTTTCGTAAAACAATGGAGGGAAAAGCCAGTGCAGAATCACCCACTGACTATGCATGATAGTTAAGAATGTGCTGCTTTATTTACTGGTTAGAACTTTATTATAAAGCAATACAGTAACATTCAATCTCATTGTACTTATTTTCTCTATCTTTTCTAGGGTTGCCATTTTCCAGTTTGGGGCGGAGGGTTACTTGGTTTTGCGGGCTCCTGCCCACTGCTGGCCAGTTGGCTGGTGAGAGGAAATCCCTGCCCCCAGCAGCATGGGTGATGTAGGCACACTGGTGCAAAGTGACTTGGGCACACTGGGGTGACACTTTGGTTTGGGGGCAAAACTATGATTTGAGGCCAGTTTTACCATAGAGTTGTGCCCAAAAACCAGTGTCGGCCCCGACATGCCTACATCACTTCCGGGTGAAGTAGGCACATTGCAGCGCTCCTCCCCACTCCCAGAAAGTCCCTCCTCCTCCCCCACTGGCACGTCGTTTCGACCTGGCAGCCCTAATCTTTTCCTCCAATAGCCATTGTCTTCAATATAGTACCTCTACACCCATCCCTTCCAAATCACACATATACGAAGGCCCATGAATGCACACACAGAAACACATCAGTCAGTATTTACCATACGCATAATCTTGCCGTTTGCTGGTACTATTAAGATCTTAACTACTATAGTAATTCCCTCCCAGAAAATGCTAAGGGATCAGCAAAAATTTCACACCAAAAAGCAGAATATTAAATAGAGTGTGGAAGAAAAGACAGCATGCATCTTACCCATTTTGTTACTTGTGTCAGGGGCCAATGCAAATGAATTAAATCACAGGGGTGTAGTGCAGATGGGGGCAGATTTTAAAGCCATTACTCAGCTCCTACTCAGACAAAATTCCCATTGACTTTTGTGGAAATACTTTCTTGCATAAAACCTGACTAAAGATTTCAAAGGTATGACACAATAACCCTGTTTTATTGAGCTTCGTGTCTGGTAATTGTTTGTGACTATCAATATGAGACAAGCTGAGTGCCTTGCTGAGTAATGATAATATCATGTGTGAATCTTCCTCATCAAGCTCCAGTATAATTATGCCTAAGAGAACATGTTTTGAATACATTTTGCTCTTGCATATTGAAATCTGATGTACTGCAGCACAAAGACTGCTAGATTATGAACTAGGAGACTTGTGTTAAAATTCCTGCTCAGCCAAGGAGTCACCGGGCAAATCTCTATTTATCAGTTTGCTCTTAATCTGTAAAATGGGACTGTTAATGACAAACAAAGGGGGCCTGTGAGGAGTCACAAGGTAGGGCATGTCCCACTCTCCCCTCCTCAGTTCATTGCCATGGCTCATGCTGTATTAATTGAGGACTTGGATTGCCTTCCATCATCTGATTGTGAAGGAAAGTTTGAAAGAGAAAATATGCAGCAAATGCTTTCTAATCCAAGCCTTCTCCCCATCCTGCCGCTACTGGCTTCCTTTCCAAGTCCTCTCCAACCAGGCTGCAGCTGAAATCTCATCTGATTTGCAAGATCTTGTTTGTTTGTTTGTTTTAGTCATGATATTTGCACTTGTTCTCTATTTTTAAAAAATTCTTATGGGAGGGGGTTTCTACAAACTGGCTCCTTGGTCTTATAAGAACATCTCTCCAATCCATACCTGGCCCCATTGTGTGGATGTTTTGATCCACTTCATGAGGACCAGGTTTCGAGTTAAATATTGCAACGT
Source organism: Gekko japonicus (assembly GCF_001447785.1). Classification (NCBI taxonomy): domain Eukaryota; kingdom Metazoa; phylum Chordata; class Lepidosauria; order Squamata; family Gekkonidae; genus Gekko; species Gekko japonicus. Next base: position 279,591 of record NW_015167562.1, read on the forward strand.
TATTTTAAGGTTAAACAATACTTTTTAAAATGAAAGAGCTATACAAAACAACTCCCACAGTATTATGCATTCTGACTTTCATAGTCCCATTTTACTGTTGTTGTTTTTCAGAAGCACTGTGTTCCTGGTATAACATTTTGAACCTATTTTCTTTCCATGTACAAGCTGGTATTACTTCAAATGTGGATCTACAAATTTTATTTCAAGGACTGAGGTTACAAATATTTTGCCATATAATTCTTCAGCAGCATCCACACAAGCTGCCTTTTCTTCCATTATCATAATTTCATAAGACGTGGCTTTGTGTGATCTCCGCAGTGAAAATATCCAGACAAAGACTTACAAATGAGATGTTGCAGGGGAAGGAAAAGCTCAGTGCCTTGATAAGAAGCCAAAAATAGTACACTAGAATATAAAACTTTTTGGCAGGGGGGATGACACCAATTTCTACTTTGGATTTGGCCCACTGTCATCTTTAAGAGTTTGCTTCTTTGGGACCATTTTCATGGACCTTGTTTTGATATTGCTACACAAAATGTTGCCGATAAAATGCAGACTGTGTGGGAAAGGAGCTACATGCTTTGCACGGTTTCCATCATCCAAATAATCAGCAAGCAATTCTTGTGCCTGCACTGACTATTCCCTTGGCATCATTGCAGGGGTCTCTTGTCCTTGTTGTTTTGCCTGAGGAGATCAAAACACATTGCATTAAGAACTCAACAGCCTCTCTACATACACTTTCTTATACAACTAGAACTCAGGCACCATCTGGTGAAATGGGTTGGCAGTAGAGTCAAAAGAAAGCACTACTTCACATAACAAATAGTTTACAGAAATCACTGCACTGGCTCAGATGACTGGATTACCTGCATTTCAGGCCCCTGCCACATGGGAGGGGGGGTAGCACGGGCAAAGTGCGGCTTTTGAAAGCTGCACCAAAAGAGACACGCGGCGGTGGGATCACATAGATCCCCTGAGCCGCCGCACAGTTCCTCCCCAGCATGATCAGATGCCCGGGGGAAAGCCTCTGAAGGCAGAGTGCAGCAGCTGAACTGCGCATGCATGCGCATGCGCAGTACAGCCGGGAGCCTGGATTGCTCCGGACGACGAGCTCGCTGGCAATCCCATGGCCACGCTTGATGCGGCGTTCCTGGTAAGTCCTCCTCTGTAGGAGGTTCTTTTTTGCAGTGGGTTTTCCGGCTTTAGGGACAGATCGGGTACAGGTGCGGGCCGCTTCCCAGATGTCGCAGTGAGATTGCGCCCATTTGCTGTGCCCCCAATCCGTCCCTCTCCCGGGCCAAAACCTTCCATGTGACCGGGACCTCAGTAAAGCTTTTGACAGGGTTCCCCATGATGTTCTGATGGGTAAACTAAAGGACTGTGGACTGGACTCTAGGATAGGTAGGTGGATAGGGAATGGTTGGAGAACCACACTCAGAGAGTAGTTACCAATGGCATTTCATCTGAATGGAGGGAGGTGTCCAGTGGGTTGCCACAGGGCTTGGCTTTCAATATTTTTATAAATGATCTGGGTGAGTGTGGAGGGGCTACTCATTAAATTTGCAGATGACACCAAATTGGGAGGAGCAGCGAACACACCAGATGATAGAGATAGAATTCAACGAGCTCTGAACACACTGGAAAAGTGGGCAGACGTGAATAAGATGCAATTTAACAAGGATAAGTGCCGAGTTCTACAACTGGGTAACAAAAATGAGGAACACGCATATTGGATGGGAGATACACTTCTGGGTAGCAGTGTGTGTGAACAAAATCTTGGGGTATAGGTGGGTTGTTAAGTTAAATATGAGCAGCCAGTGTGAGGCAGTGACAAAAAGGCTAATGCAATCTTGGGGTGTATCAACAAATCCATAACATCCAAATTGCAAGATGTCATAGTCCTGCTGTACACTGCATTGGTCAGACTGCACCCCGAGTATTGTGTGTAGTTCTGGAGGCCTCACTTCAAAAAGGATGTGGACAGAATGGAGCACACGTAGAGGAAAGCGACAAGGATGATCAGGGGCCTGGAGACCAAGCCCTATGAGGAAAGGCTGAGGGACTTGGGAATGTTCAGTCTGGAGAAGAGGAGGCTGAGCGGGGACACATGATTGCTCTCTTGAAGTATTTGAAGGGCTATCACTTAGAGGAGAACAGGGAGCTGTTCCCGTTGGCAGCAGAGGACAGGACTTGCAATAATGGGTTTAAATTAAGGGCAGAAAGGTACCGGCTGGATATTAGGAAAACCTTTTTTACAGTAAGAGTTCCTCAACAGTGGAATCAGCTGCCTAGGGAGGTGGTGAGCTCCCCCTCACTAGCAGTCTTTAAGCAGCATCTGGACAAACACTTGTCAGGGATGTTCTAGGCTGATCCTGCATTGAGCAGGGAGCATTGAGCAGGCGGTTGGACTAGATGGCCTGTATGGCCCCTTCCAACTCTGTGATTCTATGATTCTATTACTTTAAAAGAGAACTGGACAAATTCATGGAGGAAACACCTATCAATGGCTATGACTCATGATGGCTTGATGGAATCCCAAAATTCAGAGGCAGTACACTACTGAATGTCAGATGTTTGGGGGAGCAACAATGAAGAAGAAGGAGGAGGAGGAGGAAGAGGAGGAGATTGGATTTATACCCCACCCTTCATTACCCAAAATCTCAGAGTGGCTTACAATCCCTTTCCCTTCCCCTCCTCATAGCAGACACCTTGTGAGGTAGGTGGGGCTGAGAGAGCTCTCTCGAGAACTGCCCTTGAGAGAACAGCTCTGAAAGACTTTATGTCTGGCCCAAGGCCACACCAGCAGCTGCAAGTGGAGGAGCGGGGAATCAAACCCGTGCTCTTAACCACTGCACCAAACTGGCTCCTGCCTTTAAGCTTTGCTTGTGGGCTTCCCAGGATCATCTGTCTGGCAGCTATAGGGGAAAGGATGCTTAACTAGACAGAAGTGCAGTCTAATCCACCAGGGTTTATGCCCATTATCACAAGCCTTCTTTGACTCCTTGCCTGTAAACTTGCCAATATATTACCTCTGTGTCATGATTACCTAGCCCTTCTGTACTTTCTGTTTACTCTGTTCTTCCAGCTGGACCATTTAATCTTTATGGCTGCCATCCTGCTTCTTATTATGACAACTTAATCCCACTGAGTAAACATAGTTGGGATTAAGGCTGTAAAGACTCAGGTCTTCTGTTTGAGACAAAGACCAACTGCCATTGCTTCAAACCAGTGCCGGATTTACGCATAAGCTAAATAAGCTACAGTTTAGGGCCTCGCAATCTGCTGGGGCTGTTAGATCGCCGCTAACAAAGGTTCAGAGAGTGATTTCAGCAAGTGAATCAACTTTATTGAATTAACGAACAAGCACTCAAACGCATTCATAACCAGAACAACTTAACATTAGGAACTAGGCTCTTTTTAAACCTTCCCGGGCTAATGTAGCCACGCCTGTTTACAAATATCAACCAATGCGGTTGTGTGGATAAGGACCAATGAAAGTTCTTCCCACTCAGGGAATTAGTCTTTCTCAGATTGGTCGCTTGTTGTAGAGCGACCAATAGTGTTCCAGCGTTTAGCAGCCTTCATCCGGCTCAAGTTTAACATGGGAGGTGAATGAGACGATTCATGTAAGCAGTTTCCAATACATTACAGGGGCCTTGAATAAAAACACAATATAAAAAGTGATTTCAAATATTTAAAAGGCGTATATATTTTAATTTTTTCTGAGACCAGCTGATGTAATTTAAAACAGTAGGAAGCCTCTGGGTTTTGTATAGCTTAGGGCCTCAGCAAGTCTAAATCCGGCCCTGCTTCAAACTGATGTGAGTCTATTGTAAATGAGAGATGGCTGTAACAAGATTTTGTTCAGCCAATACAAGATGCACATTAATTTATGGTTGTTGTTGGTTAAATTGCTAAGGGGTGAACAGTACAGGGGCAGAACTACCACTTTTCATCCTGCTTTAATGAGAGCACAGATGACACAGCTTCTTCTTTCAAATGCACTGAGCTCAGAGCGGAGAGTGTCTTGTTGAGAAGATGTTTTCTTTAAGTCACTGCAGAGCTGTTTCAATTTATATGGCTGAGTGTGGTATGATAAATGGTTATTATATTTAAATGGACTGTAGGGTTTTTCTCTTTCTGTATGAATTAAGAAACATTTTAAAAAGTAAAATTATCTCAGATATTCAGAAGTTTTCAGAGAAGTTAAGAAAATCCTCCATGTTCTTGTGTGTCACACCTTATTGCTACTGTTTGGCTCTGACTGAAGCAGGAAAAGACACTGTCCAGTGCGAGCAGTCAGAACGATTCAGTAGTCACGCATCTGAAAGGCACCCCATTCTGACCAACCATTCCATCTAACGCTCCCAATCAAAAACTGTTATCCCTCACTGGTGTTTCTGGAAACTGCTATTTCCTTTGGCTAACCTAATTCTACATGAGTCCTTCTATTCACATGTTAACTGTCAGTCTTTTTCACAAAAATTGAGCATATGGGGAAAGGGGGGTAATGCCTGCAGTCTTCCCTGGCTCCTCTAACTGTTCACTTTTCTCCATGCAAGTCCATGGGTTCTTCAACAGATAGCGGAAAGTATATTAAATACAAGGGGCATGGAAAACGGTGAAATGATTGAACTGACTGAATGATTGAAATGAATGAAACAATTAGTGTTGGGATTATCTGTGTATGTATGTATGTGTGCAGAGTTCAGTGTCACCACCATTTCTGTTCAAAAAATAGCTCCCCAACCATCAATGACAGCAAACCACAACAATGTGTGATTAATCTCTGCAGATTAATCTCTGCAGATTTACTCCAGAGTCTAAAATCATTGGATTCAATAACCTTAGAGGGGAGTAACTCTGAAGGGGATTGCAGTGTTAAATGCCTGTAAAATGCAGAACTTGGTCCTTTCTGCACTCTCCTTTTAATCCATATTCACCACAGTGTTCTCCAAGCAATTCTGCAATAAAATCACATTCAACCTTCTTTTTAGTCCAAGTTTTTCCCCCTTTCTGCACTAAAATCGAGTTCAACCTTCTTTTTATTCCCGCCCCCCTCCCCATTCTTTCTGCACTAAAATCGAGTTCAACCTTCTTTTTATTCCAATTCCCCCCTCCCCATTCGCATCACATTACCTCCCTTCAGTGGTCAGCCCGGTTTCAGTCTGCCGTTACCCTGGGTTTCTGGATGCTGTTTTGCATGGTAATTAAATTGCCTCAACTTGAACACTGAGAAAATCTGGAGTGGCAAGCAAATGCAGAAAGGATCTTTTTTCCCAGCTGCCTGAAACATCAGTGTTGCCACTGACCGGTGTCTTCTGCCTGCCGGCGGGGGGATTCCCACATTCCGGGGGGAGGGGGATGTCGCCAACACACTGATGTTGCTTCTGGAAGTGATGTCATCACATCGATGATGTCATGGTGATGCTCTACTATTTGGACAAAACTCTATGGTAAAAACAGCTACAAACCATAAAGTTTTGCCCAAAAAGTAAAGTGTCGCACCCGATGCCATTGGCACAATGATGTCACTTCCAGAAGTGACATCAGCACATCACTGATGATGCATGGGGATGGCTGTTTGGGGGTGGGGTTTCCCCACCAGCCAGCTGGCCGGCAGCGGGCCAGAGCCCACAAGATCAGGGGATCCCCTGCCTCCACCTGGGGGCTGGCAAGCCTACAAAACATGGAAAGGAGGCTCCTTTAGTGAGCATAACATCTGTCCCAGGCAAATTAGTGAAAATTGTAATCAAAGACTGAATTATTAGGCACATAGAGGTACAAAGCCTGCTAAGGGAAAATCAGCATGGCTTCTGCACAGGGAAGCCAAAGCTTCACCAGCCTTTTGGAGTTCTTTGAGGAAGTGGGGGGGAAACATGTAGATAACAGCAACGCAGTAGATGTTACATACTTTCAAAAAGTTTTTGACAAGATACCTACCCAAGACTCCTGAGTAAGCTTAGCTCTCATGGGATAAGAAGAAGGGTCTTCTTAGGAATTAAACGTGGTTAAATGGCAGCAAACAAAGAGTAGGGGGAAATGGACAGTCCTCACAATGCAGGGAAGTAAGCAGTGGGGTCCCACAAGGATTGGTACTGGGGATGGTGCCATTTAATTTATTTGTAAATGTTCTGGAACTGGGGGGTTTGCAGATCACACAAAATTATTCAGGATGGTGAAAACCAAGGATGACTGTGAAAAGCTCCAGAAGGATCCCCCACAAAATGGGTGAGTGGGCAACATTGTGGCAAATGCAGTTCAATGCAGGTAAATGTAAGCTGCTGTGCATTGGGACAAAATGAAAGTGTCAAACCAGTGTGCCACAGCAGTAAAAAGAGAGAGAGAGAGAGAGAGAGAGAGAGAGAGGCCCCTGCCACACGGTGGGAAATTGATGCAGCCAAAGTGCGGCTTTTTAAAGCCTCACCAAAAGAGACACGCGGTGGGGGGATCAGACTGATCCCATGAGCCGCCGTGCAGTTGCTCCCCGGCACGATCAGATGCCAGGGGGGAAAGACACGGAAGGAAGCGCGAGGCGGCCAGCTGCGCATGTGTGCGCATGCAGGAGTCAGGAACTTTTTAGAAGAAGAGGAGGAGGAGGAGATTGGATTTATACCCTGCCCTTCACTACCCGAAGGAGTCTCAGAATGGCTTACAATTTCCTTTCTCTTCCCCTCCCCAAAACAGACTCCCTGTGAGGTAGGTGGGGCTAAGAGAGCTCTTTCTAGAACTGATCTTTTCAGCACAGCTCTGAGACAACTGTGACTGACCACCAGCAGCTGCATGTGGAGGAGTGGGGAATCAAACCTGGTTCTCCAAGATTAGAGTCCATACTCCAAACCACTACACCAAATTAGTTAGATAAGACACCACTAAGGGGGGACATAATAGAGGTATATTAAATTACTAGGAATAGGGCCCATTGTGGAAATAAATACATTGAGCTCTAGAAAGATGCTCTGGGTGGGTGCCCGGGCCTTGGGCACTCAGCATAAATTTGCTGTGGTGACCTCGGCAGGGTATAATGACACAGAGTCCACTGTTTTCTCCAGGGGAACTGATCTCTGCCATCTGAAGAGCAGTTGTAATTTTGAGTGATCTCCAGCCTTCACTTGGAGTTTGGCAACAATGGTTCCCCAGGAGGAAAAGTACAGTCTTTCTCTGCAATGGGGACCAAAGCAGCTTACATAATTCTCCTCTCCCCTTTTGACTTGCACAACAAGCCTGTGAGGTAGGTTAGGTTGAAAGCCTGTGACTGGTCCGAAATCACCGACTCAACTTCCATAGCAAGAACTTGGGTCTGGCAGACCCTGCTCTGAAGTGCTGACTGCTACCCCACAGTGGCTGTGGTATTGCTTGGTATCATAACTGAACTCCAGACAACAGATCTCTCTCTCCCCCTGGAAAAAAATAACTGCTTTGGAGGGTGGACTCTATGGCATTCTATTCAGCTGAAGCCTCTCTCCTCCCCAAACTCTGGCTCCAGGAATTTCCCAAACTGGAGCTGGCAACCCTAGTCAGGACTGGCCCCAATGAGTTCCCCACAAAGGCCAAAATAGGCCTGGAAAGGCCCCCCCCACACACACCTTTTTACTGACAGAACCAAGCTTGGTTGCCTAACAACAGCCACTGGGGAAAAGTGAGCCACACAGCAGGAGGAGAAGGGAATGGTTTGATGGCTGCTGGCCCACCTCAGTAGCCAGCCAGCCATGGAGAAGAAGTGTCTTCATCAGGAGAGACAGCTGTTTTGGCATTTTTTTCTGTCAGGGAACAGTGGCCAGTCTGGCAGTGGGCAGGAGAGAGGAGCAGACCCAGCACCCAACCAATAGCACATGAGTACTCTTGAATGGTGGTTGACAGGCCAATTGCTGATGGAGTTCACAGCACAGCCAGTGGGAGAGCTGGAAAGTGCCAATATGTCAGGGCTTTTATATATATCAGATGCATGGGATACAGAGAGTAGACAGAGACAACTGTTTCTCCCTCTCCTAAAACACTAGATCTCAAGAGTATCTAATGAAGGTGATGGGCAGTTTATTTAGGATGGACAAAAGGAAATGCTACTTTACACAACAAGTAATTAAAATGTGAGATTCACTGTCAGAGGATGGAGGGATGGCTATTGGCATAGATAGCTTTAAAAGGTGATTAGATATATTCATGGAGGAGAGGTCTATTACTAGATACTAGCCATGGTGATTAAAAGAAACCTTCATATCCAGGGGGAGTAAACCTTTGAACACCAGTGCCATAATGCAACATGAGAGCAAGACTTTGGCCACTGTGCCCGGTTGTTGGCTTTCCAGAGTAACTGGTTGGCCACTGTGTGAGACAGGATGCTGGACTAGATGGACCACTGATCTGATCCACCGGTGCTTGTCTTATGTTCTTTGGATCAGAGATATAATCCCACTGAAAAAAATGGAAACAACTGGTGACTTGATTAAACTTAATATTTACCATTACAATATTAAAGAATCTGGAAAAAAGCTATTACCAGAAAAAAGACCTAAATTTTGGTATACACTCTTCTATTACAAAATTCATTCATGTACTTTCCCAGGCTTCCCAGTCTGTAGCACAACAGCCTGCTAGTTATTGCATTGCCTTTCTGAATAGCAAGTAGTCTCCAGTAATATTTACATGGCTCTTGTTGGGAAAGTTCAGTCTTGGAAAAGCTGCTTATTAGTGGAAATGCAATTATTAAAAAGGTATAAATGGAAGAGGTTCAGTGTCTCGTCACTCCACCCACTTTGGCATCTGATATATTTCTTAAGAATGCATCATAACATGATGAACATTAATATAATACCAAGCATTACAAAACCACGATTACATCACTGGGTACTCGTTCAAAATTCACTATATCAGACCTACTTGATCAAAGGATGGCAGGAGAGTGAAGACAAACTTACTGAATGCTGTCTCAGATGTTGGTTGTTAAAGAGATGGAACGATATGATAACATTTTAAATGATTCACCACGATTACAAAAACTGCAAGGTTGCGACCTAATTAGCTATAATTTTGCTAATTTAGAACAGTATAATGCAATGAATGCTTAGTGGACTTTTTTAACCTCTGGGAAACAGAATCAGATTTCTGATGTAGAAGGGGAAATTACTAACACCTTACCTGCTCCCTAACTCTTCCATATCCTGTTTTCAGGATTTTCTTTTCTCAAGGCCTATGTCTTTTCCCGTCTGCCTGTGGGGTTTCCCTTAAACTCAGAATATAAATCCTCTGAGCAGGGACTCTCTTGACTGCAGGCCATGTGCTATTAATGCTACACAAGTGTTAAGAAGCAACAATATTAGAAGCCGTGCTCCCACAGTGAGATGATTACCCTAGAGCTGGATAATCAAAGCAACCAGGCCTTTTCCACTCAGCGCTTGTACTATTGACCTTCTGGGAATATAATCACATTGATCCATATTCAAATGAAGAGCATCTGATTTATGACAGCATTGTGCAGCAAATGTACAAGCAGTTAACACTTGAGTACAGCTCTTAGCTAGTGGAAAAAACATTGTTGTCTCCTATGGAATGTTTGCATTGTTACCTGCAAGACTCTATGTCTCACCTGGGAATTAATTTAATCTGAATTATGTATTCAGAGTTACTGAGGATTACTTTATATTGATAGACTCTTTGGTTGGCCAATGTTTGGTTCTCTTCTGGGTCTTGGATTACTACAGCTCACCAAAGCACATCCTTAATAGGCGTCAGTTTACTTCATTTAAGCTCCTTGCAAAAAAACAACCATAACTTTATATTGATAGACTCTTTGGTTGGCAAATGTTTGGTGTCTCTTCTGGGTCTTGGATTAGTACAGCTCACCAAAGCACATCCTTCATAGGCGTCAGTTTACTTCATTTCAGCTCCTTGCAAAAAAACAACCATAAGCAACCATTCTCTTCTTAACTCTCATTTATATTCACAAGGAATTTTGCACTATCAGTCAGAAAGCTAATATGTGAAGAAAGCATTCAGTATCACAACTGCAGAGACAAAATGATCAAAACTGCATTTATAGGAGGTGTGTTCTGATATTAATTAATCAACTCCAAAACCAAAAACAAATCCCTTTTTTAATAGTTGTAACTAATAGAAATTGTAAAAAGAAATAACCATCAGTAATATTGAGAAACCTTTGGATCTGCCAATTATTCTGGTTACTGCCTGTGTGGCTTAGGGTTCAAGAGGGTCAGAGAGGGGCCAAAGAGTAAGGAGAAAATGCTACAGTAGATACATAACTGACAGGGATGTGTACCAGTCAGCAACATTATATAAATCTTGGCACTGCAAAGATGGTGATGATTGGTCTGTATTTTCAATCACATTGCTCGCTCACTGGCATGCGGAGGTCTTTGATTCTATTAAAAAAGTGGCACCTTTTTGTTCAGTCTTGGGTGTCATGAGTTTTAGGAACAGGGGAAAACATTTTGCTTGGGCACACTGGCATATAGGTAGCATAGCAGACTGGGAGAGATAAAAGTGAATGTATCCTGTTCTGTCCCTTCAGCTATTGGCAGTGCTGCTGTTTGGGTGAACAGGAGGGGTAAACATTTTGCTAGCAGACTGGGAGAGATAAAAGTGAATGCTCTGTATCCTGTCCCTTCAGCTATTGGCAGTGCTGCTGTTTGGGTGAACAGGAGGGGTAAACATTTTGCTTTCATCCCAAGCAAATGCTACATTTGCCCTCTTAGAAAGGAGACAGCTGGACAACAGACAGCATCTGCCATCTTTATTCATTAATTGTATCCATCGCAATTAGTAACACAGAGAGTGACTGCAGCCCCCCCCCCAGTAGGCACAGCTCCATTTACTGAAAAAGAAAGGGGGGGGGGGAACTTTCCTTAGAATCATGCCCTTCAGGAAAGAAGAATAAACTAATACACTTAGGTCAGAGAGTGTTTGACCAGTCCTATTTCTGCATGCCCACAGTCATGGCATAAACATGGTACCTGCCAATGACCTTTCAGGTGTTGTGTATATATTATTAGTGAGTGTCGTGCCACACTACCTGCTTTCTTGTATTGTCTTACCAATTGCCCCTCTGTGTTGTTTCTCCCTGTAAAATGGAAACACTATCTAATGTTGTGTTAAGTTTGTTGGGGAGCATACTTTAAGTGAAGAGTACACTTTATTGGATGGGGGAAAAGATACAGCCAGAACTATGTTTTCCACTGAAACCCACAGAAACAAAATATTGCATATCCAATAACTTAAAAAGATTTAACAACAAATACAAAAAAAATGACTAACAGTATTTTTTAAAAAAAAAAGAAAAGAAAAAATGAACTGCAAGTTGATTTTTTTAAAGTCTGTGTACACCTTTAGTTTATATTTTAAGATTCAAATTGTGCATCGCTACCAATGAAACATACACAAAGGCCTACAATTGCCAAGGCTTTCTAAGAAGGGGAAATTACTATTACATTAGGTATGTGGGTACTTTTAGAACCCACTTTTAAAGAACCTGGCTGATAATGCTGATATCTTTTAGTGTGGTAATTCTTAGCTATTCCATGCTGTGGCTACTACCAATGTTTTCAAATTCCCCATAAACAACAATATGAATACTACATAGTGTTGCCATTCCCCAGGTCGGGGCGGGGTTTCCCCTGCTTTTGCGGGCTCCTACCTACCTCCAGCCAGCTTTGGATTTCAGGCATGCAACACTTGCTTGCAAAAAAAAATTATATGGAAGGTTCCCTTTAAATGTTTTTTTACAAGTGGGAGCTGCCAGCGCCTGAACTGCAAGCAGCAAATTCATCACTTTGGAGTTCAGATGTGTGGTGCCCGCTTACAAAAAAACCCAAACATTTAAAGGGAATGGCTTTTTGCAAGCACGGGCTGCCCATGCCTGAACTGCAAGCGGCGAATTTACCATTTCAGAGTTCAGGCATGTGGCGCCTGCTTGCAAAGAAATGTAAAGGGAACCTTCCACTTGCTGTTCAGGCATGCACAGCAGCAGCTTCCCAGATGTGATAACATCACTTCCGTGTGCGTCATCATGTCAGGAAGTCCCCAAGCCCTCCTGGAACGCCCCCCAAATCCCCCAACCAAGGAGAAGATTCGACCTGGCAACCCTAAAACTACATTGTCTCACGGCATAAGAATCATTGTTGTCTGAACGATGGGGAACTTAAGGGCTTCTCATTTGGCTCCAAACTCATTGAACTGCATAGTTAATCCAGCTCCAGACTGCTGAATCCCCCCACCCTTCCTCCTTTTTCTTCATTGGCCCCTCTGGCTACTTAAATCTGCTGGGGGTGTGGGGGCTGGCAGATTGGATCCAGGAGACAGGAAACGCCTCCCCCAGAGAGGGAGTGGTCGTTCCTGCTTTGAAGTGAGCAGTGGTGTGTCCTGGACCCAGGAAAATTACATAACTACCACCCAGTTCTAAAGATACTTGAGCAAGATGATTGAACAAGTAGTAGGTAGACAATTTAAGGGATTCCTGAATGAATCAGATTGTTTGGATCTATTCCAATCTGATTTCAGGCCGGGTTATGGGACTGAAATGGCCTTGGTCACTCTGGTGGATGGCCTGTGCTAGAAGATGGAGAGAGGAAGTGTGACTCTTGATTCTCCTGGACCTTGAGGCAGCTTTTGACACCATCAATCATGGTATCCTTCTGAACTACATATCCAGGCCGGGACTGAGAGGTACTATTTTGCAGTGGCTCTGGTCCTACCTGTACAGTAGGTTGCAAAAGGGTCTGAGGGATCAGTGCTTACCACCTTGGCCTTTGGCCTGTGGGCAGGTCCATAGCCACAGTGATGCACAAAGGGACAGGGCCTCACCAATCATTTGGCATGCTCCTCCAATCACCACTTGGGATTGGTGTGAAATCTGTCACAAGTTGTCTGCCAATGAGAGAGGGTGTCTCCTTCCCTCCTCCTGCCTCCTTCCCAGGTTTTGCCAATGACTGAGAGGTTCTCCCTCCCTCTTTCCCCTCCCTCCCCGGCTTTCTCTTTGCTTCCTGTACAAAGTAGTTGCTCCTGTGACACAGTCCTTTTCACGACTTAACTTGCTAGCTCGTGCCAGTCATGAATTCCTTGATCAGTAGCACAATTGCAGATAACAAAGAAGCTTTTTTGTTGTTGTTGTTCTATATTAGCTCAGGTAGGGAGTGTTTAAATTTATTTATTATTTCGGTTTCTTATTTTGGTTTCTATCCCGCTCTAACCCCCCCATGGGTCTCTGAGCGGCTTACAGTATTCTTAATTAACCCTATCTATGGCCACATTTCAATCGGGGTGGGAACTACCCTACCAGCACCCTGTGGAAGGAGTTGTACTTCTCACTCCTGGTTCGGCTGCTGGCTTGCGATCCTCGGTGTCGGCTGGTAGGTCCATTCGGTGCATGGCTCGTATCGGCGTGGCCTTGGCTTTATCCATTGTGGCTCCGCCTGCGCCTCACGTTCCCCTGCGTCTCCTGGCTCCGTCCGCCGATGTCTAACCACCTGCGCCACCCCCACGTGCATGTCACCCAGAATTGATACGGGTATTCCTTGATCAGTAGCACAATTGCAGATAGCATGGCCAGCAGCAGAACACCGTGCGGCTCTCGTTGGCAGAGGTGGAGACCAGGAGGCGCACGATGACGTCGAATGCAGGCGCGGCGGAGCCTGAAGGACGCAGCCGAGGCCGGAAGTAGACGTGGATCGGGGGCCAAACGGTCGGAAGCCACTATACCCACCATGAGCGCCAGGACGAACATCCCGCCCGAAGACTGCCTGGGAAGAAAAATGAAAGCCGAGCCGGAGAAACAACAGCTACCACCTGGATGCCGGTAGGCAGCCCCGTCCCTGCACAATGTGGCCCTAGTTAGGGAGGGAAAGTGTTCCTAGAACCCTCTATGTAAACCGCCCAGAGACCCCCAGGGGTCAGGGCGGTATAAGAAATTGAATGAATGAATAAATAAATAAATAAATAGAAGCTTTTTTTTTTTTTGCTCTATATTAGCTCAGGTAGGGAGTGTTTAAAGGTGGTTGAGCTCAGAGGGGGTGGATGGAAGCCACCCCCTCTGTATTCTGCCTTTCACAAGTGGACCCATAACCACTTTACACTGTGTGCAGGTGCCCACACAACTGTTTTGGCCCTTGAAAACACTGGGGTGGGGGTGGGAGAGAGCTTTGCACCACAAGCCCACAGTGGATTGCAGGCATCACAGAATTGTAAAATCACTGTAAAATGGTGATGATGAATTGGAGCTGGCAACAATTTTGCCTTCTCTTTTGTCTGGGCTCAGCAGGTGAGAGGGGCATCACTCTCTAAGAACATAAGAACATAAGAACATGCCAATGTTGGATCAGGCCAAAGGCCCATCCAGTCCAACACTCTGTATCACTCTGTATCACACAGTGGCCAGAAATACCAGTGCCATCAGGCGGTCCACCAGTGGGGCCAGGACATTAGAAGCCATCCCACTGTATAGCTGGTGGAGTCTATGGCACTGTAACCTGTCTGAGGTCCCCCTCTCCGGCCTCCACTCCTCAAATCTCTAGGAATTTCCATACCTAAAGCTGGCAACTTTATTTCCTCCCCTCTCAGTAGCCTCTTATTTTGCCTTAAATTGGTTTTGATGTCAGCAGAGTGAGGGTATGTTAAGGTTGAAAGTGTGTGAATGGTCCATAAGCCCCCAGGCAGCTTTTAAAACATGATCCTGGGACCTACACACCACCAGACATTCCAACTGCCTTGGGGGGGGGGGTATGAGCTGTGGAATGGAGTGAAGTCCAGCTTAGTATGGCATTGTATCTGTCTGAGGTCCTCCTCTTCCTCCTCCTCCTCCTCAGACCCCACCCTCAGCAGGCTTCATCCCTAAAATAACCTGGAATTTTCCAACCTGGAGTTGGCAACCCTATGTCCCCACCCAGCCTCTGCCTAGAGAAAGGGCAGTCTTTCCCTGCAGTGGGAACCAAAGCAGCTGTCATCATTCTCCTCTCCCCCTATGAGGTATGTTAAGGTTGAAAGTGTGTGAATGGTCCATAATCCCCCAGGCAGCTTTTAAAACATGATCCTGGGACCTACACACCACCAGACATTCCAACTGCCTT
>NW_015167562.1:294954-313526 GCF_001447785.1 Gekko japonicus
GGGCGGGGCCACGGTCATCCGAGGGAAAACTCTATGGTTTTCCCTCGGATGGTTGTGGCCCCACCCCCAGCGTGCCCTGCGTACCCGGGTCACTTCCGGGTGACATGGATGCGGCTTCAGATACCGGCCGGGAGTCCCCCGCTGCGGTAAGTTTCTGACTTGGCAACCCTAATCCTGACAAAACAAAGGCGCTGCTGGTGGGAGGGAAAGTCTGATCCAGGAAGTGGATTATCACATATTCTGTATGTTGTTGCACTCCCCCTAAAGGAGCAGGTTTGTAGCTGGCGTGCTCCTGGCCCCAGGCATCCTGGTAGATAAACCGGTGACAGTGGTGTCCAGGGGTGCCTTTCACCAATTTTGGCCCTTCCAGGGCAGGAAAGATCTTGCCTTTGTGGTGCATGCCATGGTAACACACACACACAAAATTAAACTGCAAAAAGCCACCATATATCCATATTCCTAATAATCAAGATGGCACAGTAAGTACTTTTAAAGAGCTCTACTAGAGTTAACTCTGGAACACTAGAATTACTCCTCCTCTAGGTAGTTTAAGAGGGTGTCCATGTTAGGGTTGCCAAACCCCCCGGTTTGCCAGGGGTCCCCTGTTTTTGGGGGGGTTCTACCCGCCGCCGGCCAGATGGCCGGTGGGGGAAGCCCCACCCCCAACACCCACAGCAACCCCTCTCCTTTCTCTCTTGAGAGAGAGGGGTGACTGCCTTTAAATTCATGGAACCCGCGTTTCCTCCCAAGCCCAATCTCTGCTGAGATCAGGCTTGCAGGGAAATGCCAGCTCCCTGCACTTAAAAGGGAAACGCCGGCTCTTTGCTCTTAAAGGGGAAATGCCGGCTCCGTGTATTTAAAAGGGAAACGCTGGCTCCTTTAAGTGCAGGGAACTGCCGTTTCTGGAGATCTGGCGCACAGGTGGGTGGGTAATGCCCCCAAAGTCCCCCGCTGGGGGTGGGAGATGGACTTGGCAACCCTAGTCCATGTTGGTCTGCAGTAGAAGAGCCAGATTCCAGTCTAGTAGCAACACCTTGGAGACTTCAGGGTATGAGCTTTCGAGAGACTCTCGGAACCTTAGGCTCCAGAATCGTGTTGCACTCCAAGGTGCTACTGGACTCGAATCTAGCTTCTCCTCTAGGAGCACCAACATTGCCAGCCAGCCTGCCGGCACTCTGGCTCTACACAGTAAGGCTGCACTCAATCAGAAGAACATTTTCCTGTGAGTAAATCCCGTAGAATAAAATGGGACCTATCTCTGAATAGATGTGCTTAGGCTCCTCCCCCCCCCCATTTTGAGTTTGTGATCTGCATATTGCCAATGGCACTACCAAGATGGTTCTGCCTAAAATGAATATTGATGGTTCAGGGACTTTGGCAAAAGAATGCTGATGGTCTTTAATGGCTCTGGATATTTCTTCCATAGAGCTAATTGTCAGGAGACAGTCTGCTGAAAGCTCTCTTGATCATGGACCCATCAGAGCTTGAAGAAGGTGTCACACACACACACCCAGCTGAGATAGCAGTGTTGCCAGGTGCCCAGAGGAAAGTGTCCTGTCCCTTTAACAGAGGTTTAATTTGATACTCTTTACTAGTGATGTCATTGACCTCCATGCCATGAAAAGCCTCAGCTGCCAGTTTCCACACATTAAACCTTTTTAAAAAAAAGAAGACAGCACATTTTTCTGCAGGCCAGGTAGCAATTCTAGGGCCAAACCCCTAACATCCTAGCAACCCCCCCTAAAAATGGTTCTTTAAAAGTCTTCCTTGGACTACCATAGTAGTTTCTTTACTGCATGTTCTGTTGACAGTGAACTATTTTATACCTCATCTTTTGCACCTTCACAGCCCTCACTTTTCACACCTGCCTTTTGGATGATAAGTCTGCTAAGCAAGAATCTTGCCACATCTGTGTTATGGTCAATGCCCTGCATTTAGTTGTTGCAAAATAAACATCACATGTTAATAATAGCTGTTAGATAACAGGCCAGTCACTACTGAGCGAACTAGAACAGGCCCACCACACTGTACCACAAGAATGCTTTGACACAGCTGCCTATGACTCAACCCAGGCTTAAATGACTCAAGTTAGAACATATGATGTGGTGTCACCATGTCACCACTCTGTGCCTTCAGATCCCTCCCCACAACCCTATTTCTTTGGTTTAACCCCTTCGCCCCCATTCCCAACTGCAACCAAGTTTAGATATGCATAACATTTCTCCACAATCAGGCTACCTTCAGCTTGCTCTCCCCTCCCCATTTCTGTTGATTTCTTCGCTGTCAGTTTTAGATTAGCTGCTTCTTGGAGACAGTGACCTTTCTACCTTTTGATTACAAGACTTTGTAATCACCCTGTCCTGTGATGGCACAGGACAGTGATTATTACACCTGATCCAGAAAGTACAGTCAGATCCTAAAAGGTCTCAAGTGTGCCACAGTAACAAAAGAACAGAGCACCTCGCTATCTGTTGGCTCATGTAGCCTTGACAGTTAGACGCTTGGGACAGAACAACATGCAGTTCCTGATCAGCTAGGCTTTTATTTCCATGATGTCCACTCCCCCCCCCCCTTTTGCTGAATTGTCAGTGAGCTATGCCACTCACACTTGGCAGTCAGCCTCCATCCACCCACGTAGGCGCTCTCTAAAGCACAGAAGGTAATTAAATGCCTTTGTATCACCAGAGTCATTCTTTCAGTTGGTTACTGATTTTTGTTTTAACCAAACAAGAGATGAGCTGAGATACTGATGAGATGAATTAGGCTTTTTCTGCAGGGTTACGATAAGACAGGGAGTGGAGGAGACAGATAGTCTTCTGAAAGAGTTGGTTTCATTAATATTTAAATGTACCCATTGTATTTCAGATGTTGAAATGTGCACCATTTTTCATTGGCAAATAAAACAGAGCTTCTCTCTCATTCAGCTGCACTTGAAAGAAATGTTTACTAAATTATAAAATTCAATCACTAATGGGAGATCTGCATTCCAAGCAGAGGAGAAGCTGCTTGTTTAGCTGTGAAGACAATGTAGGAAATGGATTTATTCTCTCATTAAATGTGGATATTTGCAGTTGTTGCCATCAAGTCACAGTTGACTTATGATGACCCCATATGGTTTTCAAGGCAAGAGACATTTAGAGGTGGTTTGCAACTGCCTCCGCCTCATGCCCCTGATGTACCTTGGAGGTCTCCCATCCAAATACAAGTCAGGGTTGACCTTGCTTAGCTTCTGAGACCTGACAAGATCGGGCTAGCCTGAGGTATTCAGGTCAGGGTAAATGTGGATATAGCACTATTAATCCACATAAAGCCATAGTATCTTTATTTCACGAAGCAAAACCAAAAGACATGTAATACTTTTAATTAGGACTAGGGTTGCCAGGTCCCTCCCGGCCACCAGTGGGGGATGGGGGGTAGGGTTGCCAGATACAGGTTGGGGAACTCCTGGTGATTTGAGGATGGAGCCCGGGGAGGACAGGGATCTCAATGTGGCACGATGCCATAGAGTCCACCCTCCAAAGCATCCGTGTTCTCCAGGGGAACTGATCTCTGTAGTCTGGAGAAGAGCTGTGATTCCGGGGGATCCCCAGGTCCCACCTGGAGAATGGTATCTCTAAAAGACACAAAATAGTGTGCAAGTTTTCAGGTTCAAGAACTCTTCACAAGGCTGGATGCTTTAAAGGGGGAGTGGGGGGACTGGGATGTTTCAGGCCCTTCACTTGTGGAGGCATGCCATTGCAGCAGCGCAACTTGGGGAATGAAGGGAAGTCATTTAAAACTGCCTTCCTTTCACTCATGCAGTTGTGCCACCACCATGGCATGCCTCCACAAGTGAAGGGAAGTTAAATGCATTCTTCCTTCACTGGTGGAGGCATGCCGCCATGGTGGTGCAACTCCCCAAGTGAAGGGAAGGCATTTAAAAATGGGAAGGGAAGTTAAATATTTTCTTCCTTCACTGTTAGGGTCATGAGTTTTTTAATGCCTTGGCGGAGTTTTTAAAAGCCTTCCCTTCACTTGTGGGGTTGCACTGCTGTGGTGGCATGCCTCCACAAGTGAAGGGAATGCCTTCTCCAAGCTGCACTGCAGTAGTGGTGACAGTGCGACTCAGTGATATAGCTGGCCCAAATAAAAGCAAAATAATATCATAATTGTCTAAGCTGCATTCGGCTGAATAAATACCCCCAAAATATTGATAAGGTATTTATTCGGTTTGGTTTATACCGAACATACACCCCTAGTTAAGACTTGAGTTGCTGACATCCTTGTGTGAAGTGCTGAGCAGATCTGAAATGGTACTGGTGTCAGGTTGCACTCTTGGCCTTTTGAGAAGCAGAGGCAAAACATGGAGATATCCCACTGATAAAACAGTAACAAGTAGTTGATCTAGGGTCTGTCTAACAGCAGACAGATCACTATTACATGCAGTTACTGAAGGTGGGAGATTGTTAGATTCTGCCAACTCCAGGTTGGGAAATTCCTGAGGATTTAGGGATGGAGCCTGGGGAAGGACTTCAGAGGGGTATAATGCCATAGAATTCAGCCCTCCCCCACCAAAGCTACCATTTAACTCTCCTCTTCTGTTGTGTACCAGTCCCTAACTCCAGCTGCTGGTTGTTGTGGTTGGCCAGCTGCCAGGACCCACAGACTTGAAGAGAGTCCCCCCCCGACCAGTCACACCCAATAGGGCTGCCACAGCTAGGGTTGCCAACCTCCAGGTAAATCCATAATACCTCTTAGAATTGTAACTGATCTCCCCTAGGGAAAATGTCAGCTTCAAAAAGTGTACTCTATGGCATCACATCCCTGCTGAGAATACACCCCAGGCTCTGGACCCAAATTACCAGGAGCTGGAAACCTGACTCACCATCTCATTTCACTCAGCCACTTGTCTTCTCCCTGTTCTGGGCCCAATACTCATGGAAACAAAATGGTAGTGTGGAACTCCACTGATCCAGATGCGATGGTGAGTGGTAGCGGTCTCATGCAGACAGGTAGGAAGAAGAGCACAGGGCAGCAGTTCCTGGGGCAATTTCTGCTGTTGCAATGGAAGCTGTTCCAACCACTGTAATCTCAGGAATCAGCCCTGGCCATATCCATGACCTGCAGGTTTAACACATTTCCTTTCTCTGTCTGAGTAGGACTGCTCCTGTGATTTCAGTGAATTCTCAGTACTTCAAAAAGACGACGCCCACCCAGGGCTTCCGGTCGAGCTATGATGGAGGGTTGACGCGTCCTGAAATCGCTCGGGGCGAGCGACAGCTTCTTTCGACAGCTTGGGTTATTTACAACCCAACGCAGCACCCCTCCGCGTGGGGGGAGCCAAGAATGCAGCAGTGCCCAAGCAGAAGTTGAGATCAGAGTGATTTGTGTCCCAGAGGGGGCATATTTCACTCTTTGAACTCCTTCTACGAAGCGGGCAGAAGCAGAGCATCCGTTTATCCATTAGCCTTGGGTGTCCTGCAGGCGGGGCGTAAGAAACATAATACAAAAGTCTGTGCAACCAGTTTCAGGCACTTTCAGGAGCTTTGGGCTTGTGTTTTCTCAAACAGCAGCTCCTCGAGCCACTTAGCGGACCACCTGACTTTCTGAATCACTTTATGATACGGCAGAGAAGTCTGGGGAGGGGGACATGAACAGCCATTGGGCATGCTTCAGATGGGATCTCACATTTCTAGCTATTTCATAGTGGAACAACACCAAATATCTAGTTTCCTAGGACATAATGGTTTATTTATTCACTGAAACTTCAGGGCAGATAACTTTACTTGAAAAAGGAGATATAACAGTACTTAATTAAAAGCTGTTTCTTGTCAACTAGGGTCAGCATTGTCCTGGCCTGATTCTGAACAGTTTATATATGCATGCATGTATCTATGAGGGTGACTTCTGTCCATGGCCAAATCTGCCATTACATTAATTGTAGGAAGTCTACAGTAGAACAACACATGAAGTAGTCCATTCCCAGCCTTAATGTAGCCTGGTGAAAAATATTAAGCTGACCTTTCTGTAGACTAAAAGCTTCACTTAACACAGTGAAATTTACTTTCAAGTAAACATGCATAGTATAGGCTTCTTATCCCATTTAAACATAATAAGCAAGTACTCATTTGGTACTTTTGGATTAATGGGATCTAGTTGCAAGTTAAGACGCTGAACTGCAGGCTGTGGAAGGTCAGTAGTTCAGCAGTTCGAGACCCGGGTGCCGCATGACGGAGTGAGCTCCCGTCTCTAGTTCCAGCTCCTGCCAACCTAGCAGTTCGAAAGCAAGAAATTGCAAATAGATAAATAGGTACCACTTCAGTGGAAGGTAACAGCGTTCCATGCACCTTGGTGTTTAGTCATGCCGGCCACATGACCACGGAAACGTCTTCGGACAGCGCTGGCTCTTCGGCTTTGAAACGGAGATGAGCACCGCAACCCTAGAGTCGGACTCGACTGGCTTTCGAGCAAGGGAACCTTTACCTTTTTAAGTCCCATTAATTCAGCGGGACTGTGTTTTGAGAAAGTACATATGGAATTGGTCTGCGCATCTTCACTAAGATTGAATCAGATCCACTGTCTATCACTAATCCTGTTTTGTAAACAGTTGAATATTCAGAGCTTAACTTCATAATTAGCAATTCAAAATAAAAAAATATTACAGAATAAGGCCATCAGTTCTGACTTGGCACCCACCACATTAACAGGCACAGGATACTAACAAATTTCCTGTTACTGTAATATGAAACTTCTAGGTTATAATGGGTTGTCAATGAGGCCCTCTGCACTGAATAATTTACCTTTTTTTTTGTTGCTGCTGTCAAGTCACAGCTGACTTATGGCCACTCCGTAGGGTTTTCAAGGCAAGAGATGTTCTGAGGTGGTTTGCCGTTGTCTGCCTCCACATCACAACCTTGGTATTCCTTGGTGCTCTCCCATCCAAATACTAGCTGGGTTTAACCCTGCTTAATTTCTGAGATCTGACAAGATCAGGCTAACCTGAGCTATCCAGGTCAGGTAGGGTTGCCAGGTCCCCCTGAGCCAGTTTGGTGTAGTGGTTACGTGCACAGACTCTAATCTGGGAGAGCCGGGTTTGATTCTCCACTCCTCCACTCACAGCTGCTGGATGACCTTGGGCAAGCCATAGTTCTGTCAGAGGTGTTCTTGAAAAAGAGCAGTTTCTGTCAGAGCTCTCTCAGCCCCACCTACCTCACAGGGTGTCTGTTGTGGGGAGGGGAAGGGAAAGGAGTTTGTAAATCCAATCTCTTCCTCCTCCTCCTCCAGCAGGAGATGGAGGGCCTGTAGGGTTGCCAGATCCAGGTGGGGAAACTACTGGAGATTTGGGGACAGAGCCTGAGGAGAACAGGGACCTCAGTAGGGTGCAATGCCATAGAGTCCACCCTCTAAAGCAGCCATTTTCTCCAGGAAACTGATCTCTGCAATCTGAAGATCAGCTGTAATTCCAGGGGAGCCCCAGCTCCCACCTGGAGGCTGGCATCCCTAAGGGCAAGAATTTACCTAGCCCTTATAAAATCCCAAATATGGAACACTGCTTTTCAAAATCAAGTTGCTCAAATCCAGTGGCATTGTGTATTTATTATGAGAGTGAGTGTGAGAGAGAACCCAATGTGATTTTTTATCATACTGCACATACCTACTGAACCATTAAAATATCCCCCAGGAACAGAACGGTTTGTGGGAATTTATGGCTTTAATCTTTCTTTTCTCCTCTGATATTATTACAGTGCATTCCTATGCAAAGTTACTCCATTTATTTCAATAGATTTAGACTGGAGGACTGCACTGTCAGTCACTTCAAGCAGGAGTCCATCAGAAGAGATGTTAAATGAAGAATTAGTAGATCTTTTTATCCTCTACACCAGGGGTGTCAAACATAAGGCCCAGAGGCTGGAACCAGCCCTTCCAGGGCTCCAATGTGGCCCACGAGCAGCTAGTGCAAGGGAGGGAACAGGAGATTGTTTTGGAGGAGTGGGCAGAGCCACTCCAATTGCGGCTTCAGCATGGCAGAACAACCTTGTCTGCAGCAGACAAGCAGCATGGGAACATCTGCTCGGTGCTGCACCACTGGGTCTCCAGTCCGCCCATATGGGTTTCGTTTCCCCCTGCACACACCCCCAGCCCATGGGGCCTTGCAGGGAGGATACAACAACTTGGAGCTTACCAGCTGCTGTCTTTTATACAGTTTATATCTCCGGTATCTGGCATTATGTTTTATGGCACACAGGCCCTGGCCTGAAAAAGTGACACTTATGTCAGATCCGGCCCTCGTAACAAATGAGTTTGACATCTCTGCTCTACACTAAAGGGACAGGAGGCTACATGGAGATTCATTCTCTTTTTCATGAGAACTCTAGGGATAGGGAACCACCATGTTTTACACTCAGTTATTCTGGAAAGGCATGCCATCTGGCTTTGTTGAACTGTTTTATTACTATATCAGATGGGTATTATACTTCCAAAACTGTCTCTTGTAGATCCTGCAGGTGAGACTCTCTGTCTGATGGATCACAACAGATGGGGCTGTAGCGTACAGCTTGGCTGTAAATGATGTATCATTTGTTGTGTTTAGGTGGTGATAGAGGAGTGTAGATATGTTTGCTGATCAGTAGATTTCCAGTACAAGGTGGTTTTTGTGCTTCCATTATGTATTTGTACAGTTGTGCCTAGCAAGTGTATTTCTTGTGTGGATTGACTCATGGCCCAGTTGATTGTGGTGTGGACATTGTTGAAGCACTGGTAACATTTCTCCAGTGTTTCTTTCCCATGTGACCAAATGATGAAAACATCATCAATAAATCTCAGGTACAAGAGGAGTATTAATGAATGGGAGCTGAGGAAGTGCTGCTTCAGGTCAGCCATGAAGATATTGGCATATTGTGGTGCCATGCGGGTGCCCAGAGCTTTGCCACTGATCTGAAGAAATAAATCCTCATCACATCTGAAGTAGTTGTGGGTGAGGACAAACTGGGAGAGCTTGGTAGAGAGGTTGGCCGTAGAGCTGTTGCAAATGGTGTTCCTAATAGTTTGTAGTCCATCTTTATGGGGGATGCTTACCTGATAAATAAGAAATAAGTTCACACTACTTGGTGTTAATCACTTCTGATGAAGTCTTCCCTCGAAACGAAGTTGAAGCCGGACTCTTCGTAATCTTTGGAAATCTTTGGACTTGGATTTTTGTATTGTACCATTCTGGACCATATTTGATACTGTAATCTTTGGACTTAAATTTTTGAATTATACCATTTTGGATTTTGCATATTAAGTATTATTTGATGTATTTTCTCAATATATTCCTCTGCATTTGATAGTGACTTCCCCAGTTTGAGTTTATTGTTTGTTGTTCCTTGGGCAGCTGCAGCCACTGCTGCTGCCAGCGTGGGTAGCATCACTGTCTTTGCAGTGCCAAGATTTATGTGATCTCACTGATTGGTATGCATCCCTGTCAGTTATATATCTACTGTAGCATTTTCTCTTACTCTTTGGCCTCTCTCTTACCCTCTTGAACCCTAAGCCACATAGGCAGGTACCAGAATAACTGGCAGATCCAAAGGTTTCTCAATATTACTGATGGTTAATTATTTTACAATTTGTATTGGTTATATATCCCTGGAAGGTCAGATAATGAAAATGAAGCACTATTAAAAAAAGGGGGCCAACTGACAGGTGAAATCACCGGGGGGGTTCTTAATAAACCGGCTTCCACCTGGGGTCTGGAAACAACAAGGACAGTTGACATAAGGACAGCTTTTTGCTGATAAAGTCAGCCGACCCCAACTGATCTATTTCTTTTTATTCCTTTCTTTTCTAAACAAATCTGGATTCAGTAATCTTTGCAATTTTTGCAATATTTTGGACTCCTGGAACTGCAACATTTTGGATATTTTTGGACTCCTGGAACCGTGATTATAATTGAAAAGACTGGCAGTCTTCCAGCAATAACTATTAAAAAAGGGAGGCCAACTGACAGGTGAACTCACCGGGGGGGTTCTTAATAAGTCAGGCTTCCACCTGGGGTCTGGAACACCAAGGACAGTTGACATAAGGACAGTTTTTTGCTGATAAAGTCAGCCGACCCCAACTGATCTATTTCTTTTTATTCCTTTCTTTTCTAAACAAATCTGGATTCAGTAATCTTTGCAATTTTTGCAATATTTTGGACTCCTGGAACTGCAACATTTTGGATATTTTTGGACTCCTGGAACCGTGATTATAATTGAAAAGACTGGCAGTCTTCCAGCAGCATTTGAAGTCAGCTTTGAATATATAGCAGTATGTGGTGGACTTGTAAAAAAGCAAAAAGACATTGGAATGAAATACACCTAAAAATGCAGAATATATTCTAATTGCCAATGGTCAAGCCAAAAACATACTATTAGGTTTTCTGCCTAACAAATTACCAAACGTTTTAGAAGAGTTATTCAAATACATGGTGACAGCAGCTAGAACTATTCATGCAGCAAAATGGAAACTATACGTGTCTCCACATTTAGAAGAATGGGAAAATAAACTTGCTGAATATCTAGTAATGGCAAATTTAACAACCAATTTGAGAAGCAGATCTATTCTGAAATTTGAGTAAAGATGGAGTGTATATTATGTGTATCATGCTAGCAGGAGACAAACTTAAAGTGAGAAAATATCATATACAAAAGTATGGTAATGGAATAGAAGTAGAATTAAAATCTGTTCCAAATGTAATATCCCAAGTTTAAACAGGTTAATGAGAAATATAATAGACCTTCTTTTACACCATAATATACTACTTATCTATTAAAGGTTCTAATGAATACGTAGAAGTGGCAAAATATGTTATGTTGAATGCGTAGTAATGATGAAACCACTGAAGTCAAAATAGATTAGTTATGAAGTTTGAAACTTAAATGACGAATACCTTAAAATTATAATGAAGAGGATGAAAGGGAAATTATTCTCTGTCCTATACATTATATACTACATTATTGTCTTTGACAAATGTCATTATGTTTATAACCTTTTTAGTCTTTTTCCCTTTTCTTTTCTGTACCATCAGTTTTTCTAAAATAAATCCTTATACTAATACCGAAGTGCCCCCATGCATGCGGATATCTAAATCCGCACTCCGGGGGCACTTGCGGGGGAGGGAGAGGTTTGTGCACACTTGGGGCGGTCCCCAGGTGTGCACAAAAATACGAAATCTGAAAAAAATATCGGGGGGATGTTTAAATCCCCCCGAAACTGACAGAGAGCCCCCTGCGCATGCGCAGGGGACGCTCTGCAGCCAGCCTTGCCGCTGGCCTGAGAGGGCATCCTGACCTGCAGCTGCTGTAAATCAAAGCACTTCCAATATTGAAACATCGATCCCACATTGGCCGCCATCTTGAGACTTACTGAGACAGAAGTGAGCGGCGGATCGAGCGAGCGAGAGGGGCTGGCTGGAGAGTGCACAAGAGAGAGAGAGTGAGGGAGGGAGGGAGGGGGAGGAGGATGAGGAGGGAGGAGGATGAGGAGGGACGGAGGGAGGAAGAGAGCGAGCGGCGGAGACGGAGCCTGAGAGAGCGAGAGGCCGGCCAGGGCCCGACGGAAAACCCGGCCGGGAGTCCCGCTCTCCTGCACGGAATGGATTTGAGTGCATGTGTTTGAGGTTTTTTTGTTGGAGGGGGGGAATAAAGATGACGACGAAGCGGGGGGAGGAGGAAGAGGGAAACGGAGGCCTGCCTGGGCACGGCCTGGCCGCGCTGGAGAAAATGGGAACGGACTTCTGAGGGGGAGATGGAGCGGAGCGAAGAGGGGGCGGAGAGGACACATTGTTATCGACAAATATAATTATCTTGTATATGCATTTTTCCCCCTTTCCCTTTTCTACCCTCACTGTTTTTCTAAAATACATAAATACATTTTTTAAAAGAAAATGCCACCAGAATTTATGGCTAACAATGTCAGTGATCAAAGCTTGTTACAACTGTCATAAATTGTTAAAATTCCTTCATAGAAGATACTCCTGGCCTGTTAAGAATTAATAGCAACTCTGCATATAGTGGGTTATAGCATGACAATTGCCTGTGTGGATTTTTCATTATGCTTTGTTGTTGTTCAGTCGCACATTCGAGTCCGACTCTTCGCGACCCCATGAACCAGATCACACCAGGCCTTCCAGTCTTCCGCTATCCTCTGAAGTTTGCTCAACTTCATGTTCGTTGCATCGATGACACTGTCTAACCGTCTCATCCTTTGCCGTCCCCGTCTTCTTTGACCTTCAATCTTTCCCAGCATCAGGGTCTTCTCCAGTGAGTGCTCCCTTCTCGTTTGGTGGCCAAAGTATATCTTGTATATGCATTTTTCCCCCTTTCCCTTTTCTTTTCTGTACCCTTACTGTTTTTCTAAAATACATAAATAAATTTTTTTTAAAGAAAATACCACCAGAATTTATGGCTAACAATGTCAATGATCAAAGCTTGTTACAACTGTCATAAATTGTTAAAATTCCTTCATAAAAGATACTCCTGGCCTGTTAAGAATTAATAGCAACTCTGCATAAAGTGGGTTATAGCTTGACAATTGCATGTGTGGATTTTTCATTATGCTTACTTTATACCTATTGAGACCAAATACCAGTACATTCATATAGAACAAGCTACCTGCATGAGTCACCAGCATGTGAACCAATGTTGCAGGCTTCAACATTAATTCTTCAAAATAAATGTCTTCCATGTAGAAATTTTGTACCAGATAAAGCATGCCTACTTCTCAGAGATAGAATGAATAAAATAATCATAGCTAATTTCTCTATCTCTATCTCAGAGATAGAATGAATAAAATAATCACAGCTAATTTCTCTATCTCTATCGAGATAGAATGAATAAAATAATCACAGCTAATAGCAAAACCCTGAACTGAAATTGAAGTTAATGATTCTACTCTTACATGGGTGAGTTCTAAGAACTTATAAAGACCAAAAAATCCTTGTATATTTATTTTCTTATTTGCTTTCTTTGGTCCTCATTCTAGTGTTGCCAACAGGCCTTGAGAAAAAATGTCCTGCCTTCTTAAAAGAAGTTTATTGGGATGCTATTTACCTCCATGTCATCAATAGCTTCAGTGACCCATTTCTACACATTAAACCTCTGTTTAAGGGACAGAATGTTTTGGCAGAACATTTCCAAACAGGGGTGTGTGTGTGTCGGACATGCTGAAGTAGTGCACCCAAGACCTCTAATCCACATGGAGACTGCATCAATTCCTGTGTCAATCAGTTCCTGAGTTAACTGCTGTTGCTAAATTGGGATCATTTATAGTGCAGTCCTATAGACTTTCCCCCAAGTAAGCAACCACTGGATGGCACCATTAGCATGGTAGCCCCCTAACTCTATACTAGATGAGAACTCTCCCTATGGAGAGTTTGGTGTAGTGGTTAAGTGCACGGACTCTAATCTGGGAGAACCGGGTTTGATTCCCCCACTCCTCCACTTGCACCTGCTGATGTGACCTTGGGTCAGTCACAAGCTCTGGCACAGCTGTCCTTGAAAAAGAGCAGTTTGTGTCAGAGTTCTCTCAGCCCCACCCACCTCACAGGGTGTCTGTTGTGGGGAGGGGAAGGGAGAGGAGTTTGTAAGCCGCTCTGAGACTCCAAGTGAAGGGCGGGGTATAAATCCAATCTCTTCTTCTTCTTCTTCTTCTTCTTTCATTTATTTTCTTTAGTGCTTTAGTTGGAAGCTCCTTTGCAGAGGATTAGCCGCCTGAGCTTTTGTTCAGTGATTCCACTTCCATGCTTTATGTTACCTTTTGATGGAACATCTAGAACCAGTTTGGTGTAGTGGTTAAGTGTGTGGACTCTAATCTGGGAGAACTGGGTTTGATTCCCCACTCCTCCACTTGCACCTGGCTGGATGACCTTGGGCAAGCCATAGTTCTGATAAGAGCTGTCCTTGAAAAAGAGCAGTTTCTGTTGAGAGCTCTCTCAGCCCCACCTACCTCACAGGGTGTCTGTTGTGGGGAGGGGAAGGGAAAGGAGTTTGTAAGCCGCTCTGAGACACCTTTGGGTAGTGAAGGGCAGGGTATAAATCCAATCTCCTCCTCCTCCTCCTCTTCTTCTTCTAGATGGGTAGTCATGGGAAGTTTCTGCTCTATCTCTAACCTCATCCCTTAATAAAACTAAAGCTCAGTCTATTTCTAGGTTTTCTTTAACACACTGCAATATCCTACAGGGCTATTTTTGGGCAGGAACGCACAGGAACGGAGTTCCAGCTGGTTTCAGAGTTGGCCACACCCACTATAGTCAAAACCTCTGCATGCGTGGCTACAGAGGGAAGGCCTGGAGAGTGACCCCCCCGGTGACTCTGAAGTGGGCGGGCCAGGGGCCCCCCTGGAAGGATCGGGGAGGCATAAATGTACTCAACTCTGCCCATACCTTCCCCAGCCTGTCCAAGGGCTGGCTTGTCCAGGCAAGCCAATGGAAGATATGGGGGTGTGGCCTAATATGCTAATACACTGTTCTATCAGGGGTGTGGCCTAATATGCTAATGAGATTCTGCTGTTGGGTGTGGCTTATTATGCTAATGAGTTCCTGCTGGGCTTTTTCTACAAAAAAAGCCCTGAATATCCACAACATTTTGATAAGGCTTCAACATTGATTCTAAATACATTCTTATTGAAGACATTATTTCAGTAGGACTTCCTTCCATACAATCCCCCCAGTGCAGATCTAACCACAGAAATGTCAGTATTTTACATGACCAGAGGCTTGAATACCTGTACAGGCACATTGATCATCAAACACAACAGTGATTTGCGGCCAGATCTCAGCCAAATTCATGTTCATGCGACACAGTGTGGATGCAAACTAGCTATCTAGTGGCATTCCCATCTAATCTACATATACATGGAAGGGTAATGTGTGCAAGTTTCCATTGTTTCATTGGCATAAAAGTATTCAGGAATCTATTTTGGACCAAAAGAGACATCTCTAGAAAGTAATTATCAAATGCACTTCTTTATTACTCAGGCAGCTTGTGGCTGCACCAACACAGGGGTTAGCATTGTTCCCTAGTGCAATAAGAGAGACAACAGTTCCTCCCTTGAGCAGCAAACAAAGGACAGATTGACATGGAGAGGTGGAGGAAAAGGGCAACAGCTTGGTTTGTGCAAGGGATCAGTGCTAACTCAGCAAGTGGCATGCCCTGGCTTGCTTCATATGATGAGTAACTTGGCAATGCTATATTCAAACACATCAAAAAGCACAATACACTTGTAGAGTGTCAGAAAAAGACTTTGTGCAAAAATATCCAGATCAAATGTGTACATCCTGTTTACTCCCTGCTGTTACTTGCCTTTTACATCTTTCAGAAAATTACTTCAAAGGGGAAGCGCTCAGAAGCCATTGTTCCTTGCCACATGCACAAGCAGCAAGGTACATGTCAAGCCTTGCATTGTGTGCCGGACTGGGAGTGGAGACGGAGTGGAGACAGCTTGTCATTGCCACTCCCTATGCCAAGGCTTGCCCTAAACACCCAGCACGTGGCATCAACATGAAGCTGTACTCAACTCTGCCTGTAGCTGGACTGCAGGGAATTGCAAGTGATTTTATGCTATGGGTGAAGTCAAGTGATTTCAGATAGGCATATTATTCAGATGTTGGGTGTGAATGGATACTAGAGGGTTAGGTCTCTTCAATTAGTATAAGAGCACGTGCATCGGGAAATTAAGGAGGCTGAGGTATGCACTGCACTGGTCAGGCTCCATTAATTGCCTGCCTTTTCTCTGCAGTCCACAGTAGAAAAGCAAGCAGTAGGTGGCTCTGCTGGGGGCAACATCATCAACTGTATGTACAGTCTGTAGGAGCAAAACATTAGCTCAGAGAACCTCTGGGGAAGAAAAGGCACCTGATTTCTCAGGGAATGTTTCCCACACTTTTCAGTTTACCTATGAAGGGCCCAGGGAAAATGCAAGAGTGATCATGTTGACAGAGACCTTAAAATCTGTACAAATTAGAGTTGCCAACTGGTCAAAATGACTTGTCCCTTTAATAAAGGCTTTATGGGGTGTTATTTAGGAGGTAATGCTATTTACCTCCAGGGGTCATTTCCTGCAGGAGCGCACAGGAGCGGAGCTCCGGCAGTAAAGAGCCCAGGGGGCGGGCACATGCAACAAGCCCCACCCCCTGCTCCCAGCAGCCCTCAGGCAGAGCAAGAGGCAGCCAGGTAAGTTGCAGAGCCCCCCCCCCAGCCCCCCAGTCCAAAACAGTCCAGTGGCACCTTTAAGACCAAGTTTTATTCAGGCACAAGCTCTCCCTCCTCTGCGAGGGCAGATCTGCACACCCCCCCCCAATAGCTAGCAATCCAAAACAGTCTAGTGGAGCCTGAGTGGTGGATGTTGCCTTCTGACACACTTCCAGTGATGTCAGGGCGTGGCATATGCAAATAAGTTATGCTAATGAGTTATGCTAATGAGCTCCTGCACCTCTTTTTCGACAAAATGACCCCTGTTTACCTCCATTCCATGAAAAGCTTCAGCTGCTCACTTCCACACATTAAGCTACAAGCATCTTGAAACATCATTCTCCCTGCCTCCATTTGGTCCACTCTGAGAGGTGGCTGAGAGTGAGAGACTCCACCAAGGTCACCAACAAACTGCCATGGCAGAGTAGAGTTGAATTTGAATATCTAGGGGCCTCTCAAACTCTATTCCAATACTCTAACCACTACTACCACACTGGCTCTTAATAATAATGCAATGTAATTCTGGATGCACACGTATATCCAGTTTGCAGCCTTGGGATCTTTCTCTCCCCCACAGGCCAAAAAATGATGCTGGGAGCTTGAAGGACCCTTATGTACACAACGCCATTGGTGACTGCAGTGAAGAGAGGAACTGGGTGAAACTGCCCCTTCCTCAGTATTTCATCAACAGAGCATCCGCTTGCACAGGGGTCATTTCCTGCAGGAGCGCACAGGAGCGGAGCTCCGGCAGTAAAGAGATCAGGGGGTGGGCACATGCAACAATCCCCATCCCCTGCTCCCAGCAGCCCTCAGTCAGAGCAAGAAGCAGCCGGGTAAATTGCAGAGCCCCGGCCCGGCCCCCAGTCCAAAACAGTGGCACTTTAAGACCAAGTTTTATTTAGGCACAAGTTCTCCCTCCTCTGCGAGGACAGATCTGCACGTCCCGCCCCCCAATATCTAGCAATCCAAAACAGTCCAATGGAGCCTGAGCGGTGGGTGTTGCCTTCTGACACACTTCCGGTGATGTCAGGGGGTGTGGCATAGGCAAATAAGTTATGCTAATGAGTTATGCTAATGAGCTCCTGCACCTCTTTTTCTACGAAATGACCCCTGCGCTTGCACAAGGGATTCCATTTGTGGAAGAGGGAAGCCTAAAGGCCACTCTACACTGTAGCCCCATACCCCAGGTGGTATTTAGCCCACAAGCTTCCTCTAGTCCCCAGAAATTGATTTCCTTGGGTCACAAGAGAGTGCTGAAGACAAAGGAAGGCCAAAGAGATTCATTTTTGCCAAGCTGAGACTTGTGCTGACACAGGGTAGCCAACCTCCAGGTGGGGCCTAGAGATCTCCCAGAGTTACAACTTTTATCCAGACTGATCTTCTGGAGAAAACGGCTGCCTTGGAGAGTGGGCTCTGTGGCATTATACTCTGCTGAGGTCTCTCCCTACCACAAACCCATCCTCCCCAGGTTCTACCCCCCAAATCTCCAGGAATTTCCCAAGTTGGTGTTGGCAACTCTAGGTCACTGATATTATATGTTTAAATTAAGTTATCATCTAGTAAATCTGGAGAGAACAAATCAATATTTAGCTAAGAGTGGGATTGCATCCTTCCTCACAGAACACTCTGGGGGGAAAAAGTTCTACTGATGATAAGGAACATCACGAGGTAGCTTGATTAATATCAAAACGATGATGCTGTAACATAATTTTCCATATGCATTCCATCACATGAGCTTCCACCTGTCCTCCAAATGATACAACTTGAGATACCACATTTTCTACCTCCTCTGTTTTTTGGGAAAACTAGATTTCAATTGCTGCAGGGCATAAGGATGTCTTTTAGTACTCCCAGAGTGTTAGTGAAAATACATTTTCCAACTACCCAAAATGGTATGGTTGAGAAAATGCATTTTCTCACCCCTCCAGTCCCACTATTGCTTCCATCATGATCAGGTTTGGTCTTTTAAGGTCTAATACGCACCTAGGAAATGGTAGAGGAATGCTGAGTGACAACTGCTCTCCACCTGACAACGCCATTTCTCACCTCTTTAAGCTTAATATTGTTCCTTTAATCTCTTTTCTTTTTAGAGATGTGATCGCTCTCTTGCCACAGCATTGAAGCAACTGGGATGGTCACTGAGTCTTTAAAAATATACTTATCACATCCTATACTATCGACAGTGTAAGGAGAAGTTCAAAAAAGGGGAAATTTTGAGTGGAGATGTCCAAGATTCTCTAGGTAAGAGTCCAACTGCAATCTCTTTTTTACACCACCACCTGTGACTGTCTTTTGACCTTCATGCAAAACTAGGTGTAAAGATGCATCATCTCCCTGCTAGGTGGGCACACTTTTTCTTGAGCCTCATACAAAAGCATCACT
>NW_015167562.1:313573-334001 GCF_001447785.1 Gekko japonicus
TGAAGCTCTCGGCAATTAAGAGCATCCTTCGAGTTCTCTGAGGAAGGACCCAGTCCCACTCTTGACTCATTGATCAGCACATACTTGGCCAGCTGTATGATGGAGTGAGCTCCCATCTCTGGCCCCACCTCCTGCCAACCTTGCAGTTCAAAAGCAAAAAATTGCAAGTAGATAAATAAGTACCACTTTGGTGGGAAGGTAACAGTGTTCTGTGTGCCTTGGCGTTTAGTCATGCCAGTCACATGACCACAGAAACATCTTCGGACAGCGCTGGCTCTTCAGCTTGGAAATGGAGATGAGCACCACAACCCTAGGGTCAGATTCGACTGGCTTTTGAGCAAGGGAAACCTTTACCTTTACTATCCCTTTCATACTAGTTTTCTAGCTCATTTGCATGGAGAAGTATTTGATCGTGTGTGTCCCCAGCTACAATCTGAACAACTGGAAACAGGTTGACATGTTATCTATTATTTATATGAACCAGGTTTCAGTGACAACACTTTTTGTGAAACAAGAGGTGTGGCTCATCCACAGCTGAGAAACAATTGCACAGTTTCTGCACTAAAAACAATCATCTGAGAGGCTATGTGAAAAAATGCGTTTTTTCTTCGGAGGTTCAAAATGAGCAAAGCCTTTGCTTTGAGTTTTAAAAGATTGTTTTTCCTCTGGGCAGAGAACAGGCTGGAAGTAGGATTTCCAGACCCCCGGCCTGGCAGGGTTTACCCCCTTGGGGGGGTTCAACTAGTTTTCCCTCTAAGCTGAGTTAGTGTGAGCTAGCTCACAGTTTTTTAACCTCCAGCTCACAGAGCAAACTAATTTATGCAGTAGCCAAATTGCTCCCTCACAATTTTAATGCCAGCAGCTCACAAAGTAGAATTTTTGCTCACAAGACTCCACGGCTGAGAGGGAGCCCTGGTTTCAACCTACCGCCAGCCAGCTGGCCAGTGAGGGAAGCCCCACCCCCAAGCCTGAACACCTGCAGCCACCCCTCTCCCTTCTCTCTTGAGAGACGGGAGGGAGGGGGCAGCTGTGGCATTGCCACTTGGAGATGGGATGAGCAGAGCTGGAAGCACTTAAAGGAGTGCCTCTGGCTGGTAGCGACCGGGCCCCACACACCTGAATTCCAAGCAGCATTGCTCCTTGGAGTTCAGATGCACAGTTGCAGCAGCCCCTCTCCCCTCTTGCAAGATTTAAAGGGCCCTCCACCTGATCGGCGGGCCCTCTAAATCCAGCAGGCTGTTAGGGAGAGGGGTGGCCGCTGGCAATAGCTCTCAGGGGCAGGGCTTGGAGAGGGGCATTCCCAATGTGATGTCATTGCATCGGGATGCCCCATTCCCTTCAGGAGTGCCTGCCCCCAAGTCCCCAAGACACAGCTGGCAACCCTAGCTGGAAGGGAGGAAGGCAGTCCAATTGCTTTCCAGCTTACCTTCATACAAATGCTAATAGAACTAGCAGGAAAAATAATGGGTGGGTCAAGTTTTCTCCCCTTCTCCTAGCAGGGAACAGAGATTTGATGGCTATTCCTCCAGGAACCCACAAGACAGTAAACTGTTCCCAGGTGCTGCGTAGCAGGAGACAGAGGCAAGGCCTCAGAACTTGGAAGCTAGGAGCAGACGTGTCGTTAATGCGGGGGCCGCAGGGCCTGGCCCCCTAGCAGTTTTATAGGGCCCCTTCCTAAGCCTCGTCTCCCCTACCCCGACTTCCCCTGATTGCCTGTCAGCCTGTTGGCAGGGAGGACAAGGGCAGTGATTTCAGAGGCTGCCCCTGGTGCTGTGCCATGGGAAGAGGCACTGGGGCTCCTTGGGGAGGGAGGGAGCGGGACCTGGACGCCCCACAGGGAAGGCCTGCCCTTGCAGGAGGGGAGGGGGGAGAGGGAGGGAAGCTGCAGCCACTGCAGCCCTTGCCCTGGAGCCTTTGATTGGATTAGCAGGCGGCCCCCTCCCTAAAAAGTCCTTAGCTATGGGGCTGGCTAGGAGTCCTGACCCTTCCAGTGGGCCATTCCTACAAAGGACAGGTGGCAGCAGCGGGCTACCCGAGAGAGAAAGAAAAGCCTCTCCAGGTGTTGGGGAAGCTTTGGAGGGCAGGGCAGAATAGGGCTTGCAGTCAGAGCAGGCCTGTTCTTCCACAGACTCCTTTTAATATCCCTAAAAAAACAGTTTCTACACTTATAGACTCCTTTTTGCTCTTGAGCAAGTCACACACTCATCCACTGGTCCCCTGCACAGGCAAGCAAGTGCCATAGTTCTTTAAAGTGGGAATTATGAAA
Organism: Gekko japonicus; assembly: GCF_001447785.1. Lineage (NCBI taxonomy): Eukaryota > Metazoa > Chordata > Lepidosauria > Squamata > Gekkonidae > Gekko > Gekko japonicus. The sequence continues at coordinate 315,840 of NW_015167562.1, forward strand.
TGTCTTTGATTCTTTTTGATAGCACCATTCATAGGTAACTGTCTGTTTTGTCAGATGCTTGAAGTGTTGACTGTTGCTGGTTCTGGAGACAGAGAGATACACATTAAGCAACTGAGGGTGCCATCACAAGCAAAGTTCCACCCTTCTAAGTCCATTGAAGCACTGGGACAGCATTGCTGGTATCTTTTATTGGGCAATCCACATTTGGTGATGCAGGAACATGCAAGCCTTCAAGTTATATTGAGCTGTTCTGTGCAGCTCAGTAGCTTACATGTTCTTACACCCTTACACAGTGGTACAATAAGAGGGACCATCAAACCAGTCTGAGCAGGGCCTGCCTTGTGTCCAGTGACAACTACGCTTTACTATGGCTTACCCTCAAGGTCCCCAGTCCTATAGAGACTTAGATGTGTTTTAATTTCCATAATCAAAATGATTTGTGGATTTACTCTAATTAAAGGGAAAATGTAGCACTGCAAACAGTTCTTATTTTCCTATCCTAAAATGTGGAGGTCATCTTAACTGGTTTCCAATGTGTCGATCTTCTTGGTGCTTTACGGAAAATCTTGTTTGAGTGTCAAGAGACAATGGAACAATACTCAGATTATTGATCAAACAGGTTTTTCTAAGCTGAAGCTGCTAGCTGAGGAGCTAGCTGAGGAGGAAGGGGGAAAGAAAAGACCAACCTCCCAGTCTCAAGTCAAAATGCCACAAGAATGGAAGAAAGCCCAAAATGCTGAACCCACTCTTTTGAACAGGGAGGGTTGTTTTCCCTTAGTCAGAATCATGTCAGTACAGGTTGGGTGATTTACGAGAAGTGGCTTGCCACCCAAAGAGCTTGCAAGAGGAGAGAGATGCAATGAGTCATTGGATTACATTCAGGTGGGGAAGAATGGCTTAGCAGCAAAGGCTTGGGATGGATGTGCTTTTTGCCCTGCCTTGGTTACAGCTCCTTTGTCCATGTGATCTTGGGCATCCGGCTTCCAGAACAACCATAGCTCTATATGCTTACAAGGCTAGGCAAGTATACTAAAAAAAAAGACTACATGTGCCATTGTTTGCAGTTTTGTTTCATTTTGAGGACGAATGGTTAAGTCAAGTAATGGCAAGAGCACAGCACCTGACATGTTGAACAATACCAGACCCATCTAGTTTAGCACACTCTCTCTAGCAGTGTCCAGTGAGAAACTCCCCAACAGGGTACAAAGGGGAAAGCCACTCCCTGCTATAGTCCCTAGCATCTGAGAAACTCAGCCTCTAGTCACTAAAGTTCAGTTTTTGGCTGCCATAGCCAATAGTCATGAACATGATTAAGGCAGAATCTTGTCATGTCCATCAAAAGACTGACTTTCATCTCTTTCCTTTGCCACAGAGTCCTTGCATGATTTCCAGAAAACCACAAATAGATGTCCAAATTCAGCAAGGAATATTCCCATGCAGGGCACACCAACCTTCTTCTTTTTACTTGAACAAACTGCTGAAGCCTTCTTTTCATTGCAGGTACCCCATCTGTGGCAAGTGAACCCAACGTTTCTATGTTTAGTCCAAAGGTCTCAAATTCCTTACTGGCAGCTTCATATTTTACCACAACCTTGCGAGTTGCCCTTAAGAGGGGACAAGGCTAGTAATTCTTCTTGCATTTCAACATTTTCATTTACAAGTCCAATCCAGATGCACAGCTGTGTTTTGCCTCTTATATCTGTGAACTCATCAAATATAAAACTAAATGCCAAGCAGGAGTTTCGTTCCATTTTTCAGTTGCTCTTCAGTGTTTCAGTCAATTCAACAATCCTAGCAGCCTGTTAGTCAGCTCAAGGTCATGATCTGTGCCCTTCTGGCAATTTTTCCTCTTCACTGAAATAAAAAAACCCAAACAGGTTCCTTACCTGTAATTGATGATCTTCGAGTGGTCATCTGATTTCCCTGTATTTCCATGATGTTTTGTGCTTTCATGCCAATAAAGGGTGTGTGTGTGTGTGTGTGAGTGGTCATCTGTGCATTCACACCTCTGGGATATAGTGCGCCTGTGCCGACCTCGATCGGTACTTCTTAGAAAGCAAAAGGGATTTTCGTGCCCGCTCCCCAGTCACGCGCCGGCCCCACTGTGCATGACTAGGGGAGGGGCACGACAATCCTGCCAGTTCTCTTCTGACTGCTGCCATCAGTCTCAGAGCAAAAACAGGAGGACTGACAGCAGAGGGGAAGGAGGGCGGGTGGTGTGAATGCACAGATGACTACTTGAAGATCATCAGTTACAGGTAAGCAACCTGTTTATCTTCTTCATGGTCTCTGTGCATCACACCTCTGGGAGATTAGCAAGCAAAAAACAGGCCTACCTGGAGGAGGGAGCTGAAGGTCCTAGACTTGCGCCGCCTGCAACACTGCCCATCCCATCGCAGAACGCTGATGAAGATGCACATCCAAGGCATAATGCTTCATGAACGTGTGAGGAGTAGCCCAGGTTGCTGCTTGACAGATGTCAGTGAGCGACAAACCTCTCAGGAAGGCTGTAGACGTAGCTATTGCCCAGGTGGAATCCGCTCGGAGCAGACCCAGAAGTGGCATTTTGGCCAACAGGTAGCATAGTTTAATCGTTTCCATGATCCACTTGGATAGATGCTGAGAAGAGAGCTTCTTCCCTTGCACAGGTGTGTCGTAGGAAACAAACAAGGCTGGTAACTGCCGGAAGGGCCTCGTCCTATCAAGGTAGAACAATATGGCTCTTTTTATGTCCAATGTGTGAAGACTGCATTCCTTGTTGCTCACAGGGGATGGGAAGAATACTGGAAGAAGAATGTCAGCTTACAAATGGAATTCGAAAACAACCTTGGGCAGAAAAGAGACATCTGGGGCCAAGGTGACACCATCATGGTGATAAACTAAGTACGGTGAATTGCAACGTAGCGCAGATAACTCACTCACTTGCCTTGCTGAGGTAATGGCTACCAAAAAGGCAGTCTTCCACGAGAGAAGATGCAGACTAGACGTGGCCATGGGCTCAAATGGTCTGCCCGTCAGCTTGGACAGCACTAGCGCTAAGTCCCAGGAGGGGATATGGCCATGAGCCGGAGGAAAGAGGCAAGTAAGGCCCTTCAGAAACTGCTTTGTTTGTGGAGGAGAAATCACAGAATAGCCGTCTGCTGTAGGATAATTAGTGGAGATGGCGGCCAGGTAAACCTTCAAAGAGGAAGACCTAAGACCCAAGTCTAAGTGGGACAACAGGAATCCAAAAGCTGCGACCAAGTTTGTAGGAGGTGGAGGTAAACCCAATGACTCAAGGTAAGTTAAGAACTTTTTCCATTTCCCATCATAGGAAGCACGGGTAGCCAGTTTGCAACAGTTCAACAGAACATGATCTATCCTGCTTTTAAGCTGTACTAAAGGATCCTCCACACCGTAAGTTTGAGGTGTGGTACATCATGGTGGAGCACTTGACCCCCCTGAGCCAGGAGGAGATCTGGTGCCGGATAGAAGTGTACGAAGGCGCCCTGGGACATGTGGAGTAGACTCGGGAACCAATGCTGACAAGGCCACCATAGAACCACAAGGATGCATCGAGGACATTCCTTCATGATCTTGCTCAGCACTTTGGTGAGCAGAAGGATTGGTGGGAACAGGTATACATGCCAGTGGGTCCATGGGTAAAGGAGACCATCTCCCAGAGACAGAGGGTCCTGGCCTGCCCTGGTACAGAACAGTTGACATTTTGCATGTTGGCATGTTGCAAAAACATCTATTTCTGGGTGACCCCATCTGTCAAAAACTGGTTGGAGATACTCCCAGTTGAGTTCCCACTTGTGAAGCTCCCCCCCCCCTCAGAAAGTCCACATGCACAATGAGCTCACCCGGGCAGGTGAGCTGCGATGATGAACACATCCCATGAGTGGCATTCGGCCCAAATCTCCAGGGCTAGTTGGCAGAGTCCCCTGGACACTGTTCTTCCTTGCCTGTTCAGGTAGCACAATGCAGTAGTGTTGTTGATCAGGACTGCTACCATGCAGTGAGCCACAAGATGGTGGAAAGACCTGAGGGCATATTGGATGGCCAATAGTTCCAAGAAGTTGATGTGCCATGTGAGGTTCCCACCTGGCTCCCACACACACACCTTTGAGATGCGCCCCCCATCCTTACAGGGATGCATCTGTGGTGAGGGTCATTTCGGGGCTAATGCATGAAATGGGGCTCCCTGAAGATTTCCTGGAGTTTCCCACCACTTCAGGGAAGCCAGCACTTGTGCAGGGAGTATGAATTGTTGAGATTGGGGCCACCACTGTGGATGGAACCTCTTGAGGAACCACAGCTGAAGTGGCCTCATCTGTAGTCTGGCAAAGACAAGTACCGCTGTGGTGGCAGCCATCAGCCCTAAGAGTCATTGAATCTGTTTTGCCGATGCATTTCCTTGTTTCTTCATTAGGTTGATGAGAGTGATAATGTCATCCGCCCTCTTGGGAGGAAGAAAAGCTTGGCAAACCATTGAGTCCAAGATCGCTTCGATGAATTGGACTCTTAATGAAGGAAGGAGCATTGACTTTTTTAGGTTCACCTTCAAGCCCAGAGCATCTAGGGTGACCAACATCAAATCGATATGGTTGAGCAGAGTCTTTCTGGAGCTTGCTACCAGCAACCAGTCATCGATGTATGAAAAGATCCGCACACCCTGAAGAAGAAGGTAGGCCACAATGTGAATTATTATTTTTGTGAAGACTCTGGGCACTGTCAAGAGCCCAAAATGGAGGGCTTTGTATTGAAAATGGTCATCCCTGACTGCATAATGCAAAACCCCCCTGTGAGATGGGTGGATAGTTATATAGAAATATGCATCTTGCAAGTCCAGGGTTACCATCCAGACATCTTTGCCGAGAAGCGGAAGAATGCTTTGTAAGGTTGTCATTACAAAATTCTGATAGGAGATAAAATGGTTGAGTTCCCTGAGGTCCATAATAGGACGGAGGCCTCCGTCCTTTTTGGGGACTGTAAAATAACGAATAAAACCCATGGTGACATTGTGTTATTGGAACTGGTTCTATAGCATCCTTTTGAAGGAGATTCTGAATTTCTTCCAGGAGTGTGCTGGATGGTGGAGTAAGTATGAAATTGGGGGCCTTGGGTATCTGTATAAATTCTATGAGGTAGCCCGATGACAGAGAGTACCCACCAATCTGATGTTATTTGCTGCCAAACAGCCAGGTAAGGAGATACGTGGGTGGAGGGTAAGGGCAGACGACGTGAGTCAAAGGCTCTTTTGGGGAGTTTTAGGGGTCTTAGCCCTAGATTGAATTGCGGACAAAAACCTAGGTTTGTGTCCATAAGGACGAGAAGACACAGTGGGTGAACATTGCAATTGTGCCTCCAGAGAAGATTTAAGAGAGGATCTGCGGGACCATGACTTGTTCCAGGATTTTGTTTTGTTTATTTTAGGAGCCGACGTGACCCCTAAATTACGCAATGTCTTAATACTTTTGTCTAGGTCTTGCAAGACCGTATCAGTCGTGGAACTGAAGAGGCCCTCGCCCTCGAATGGGAGATCCTCAATGAGAGTTTGAGTATCCTGTGGCAATGCTGTGGAGCACAACCAGACATGGCACCTAAGAGTAACTGCCGAAGTCAGTGTTTTGGCCGACACATCAAGTGTGCTTAGCTGATTTTGAGCTGGTGCTTAGCCAAGAGCATTCTGCGAGCTTGGCAGTTAAAGTCCTTGGGAAGGGCTGCAACAAATTCAGACATTTGTTTCCAGAGGGCAAACTGATATCTACCCATACATGCAGTATAGTTCGAAGTCTTGATGCCAAGTGCTCCAGCAGAATAAATTTTTCTTCCAAATGAATCAAGTTTCCTCCCTTCTTTCTCAGGGTGTGTGGAATGGCTGTGTGTGCCTTTGGAAGAGGCGGTGACTACCACCGAGTTAGGCTTAGGGTGGGTGAATAAAAATTCAGCTCCCTGCTCCTGCACCTTATACATATGATCTACTCTCTGGCTAGAGACAGGGGTAGAAGCCAGATGAGACCATGGGACCTTAGCCGCCTGTAGTAAGACCAAAGTAATTGTTAAGGCTATCGGTGTCGAGGTGTCCATTTGCACGATATTGAACATGGAGTCTGTTACTGTAGGTGGGGGTTGCACCATGGACAGGGTCAACGTGTTGGCCATCTGCTTGATGAAATCCCCATATGATTTTAGATCCTCCAATGGAGAAATTGAGAGATCATTGCCCACTTGCTGAGGTGGCAAGGGTTCCACCGAGGGTTGGGGTTGTTGTCTCCTGAATGGGGGGAGGTGTCGGATGAGGTAGAATATTTGGATGTTTCAGAAAAAGAGATAGGCAACATCGGTGTCAATGGGATCGGTTCCAATGGATCTTTAAACACATCTGAATGAGTCAACATCTAAATGAGTCAGTATCGGTGACAATGCTGCCGTGGATGCCAAGGCGGGAGTCGACATCGACGCATGTCCCGAAGTGTCTTGTGATGACGACATCGGTGAGAGTGCTAACTCCAAAAGTGTGACACGAAGTCTGGCAGCTCTGTTTTTTCTCATCTGCTTTGAGAACTTCACACAATGGGCACAAGAGTCCACTCGGTGTGATTCCCCAAGGCACAGAAGGCAAACGTAAAGGGGGGGGCAATTTTACTACCGCACTTGAGGCACCGTTTAAAGAAATCCCACCTCTTGGCCATAGGCCGGGAGAGTGGGGTGTGATACAAGGTCTCTCTAGCAGGGAGACCCAAACAAAAGAGTCCAAAGAGAAAAACAAAGTCCGGTATCAAAATAGTCCTTTCACTTAACAGAAAAAGAAAAAAGAAACTCCAAAGAGAAGAAGAAAAATAGGCCCTAAAGCCAGAAGCTTACCAACCGAAGCAGAGAAGATCCTACCAGCGCGGTGGTCAGAAGAGAACTGGCAGGATTGTTGTGCCCCTCCCCTAGTCATGCGCAGTGGGGCCAGTGTGTGACTGGGGAGCGGGCGCGAAAATCCCTTTCGCTTTCTAAGAAGTTCCGATTGAGGTCAGCGCAGGCGCACTATATCCCAGAGGTGGGATGCACAGAGACCATGAAGAAGATCCACAAGTGCTTCCAGTAGGGCTGTCAGGTTGCTTGCTATGGAGGGCAACCTGCTGCACTGAAGATTTGTGCTCCCACTGCTGCTGCACAGAACAGCAGGAGCAAAATGGGGTGAAAAAATCAGTGTTGCACAATGCCATGATATCAATTCTGGCAGAAGGCTTGGAAGTGAAGTCACAGATTCATGCAGCGCTCCATGGATTTCCCAGATCTCTACAGTAAGAACCTGAAAGATCTGGGAAATTCCTAGATTTCTGTGTGATGTTGTGAGGCCAATTCTGGGTCTGCAACCAGAAGTGGCACCATGTGATGCTGATTTTTAAAGTCTCTGCCTACTCTTGACTCTCAGGGGGTGGCAACCTTCAATATCCATTCATCAGAAAATGGTTTCTTTCATCTTGCCGAGATCCAAGTATGGCAATCTGAATCAAGCCACCTTCACCAATGAATTTTTTTCATTTGTTCCTTCTGTACATTGATTGTATTTTTTCCTATAACCTGCTTCCTTTTCTCAGTTTTCAGTGGAAATCTCTTCTCAGTTTTACTGTGACTCAGGTAATAATGGTGTTTAATATTGTATTTCCTACCATCAGACAGAATCTTGTTGCAAAGTAGGCAGTACAGTTTAGTCTTCTTTTCTGTAACAAAAAACTTCATTTCCCATCTCAGATTGATTCTATGGTTTTCAGCATCTGGCGTTTGAGTCTTCTTTGGAGGTTCATGATTGTGGTTCCTGGAGCAAGGGGAACAAAATGGGGATCTGCAGTGGGATGTGGAAATTGAAAGGATCGTCCACCCCTCCTCTGCCAGTCTGCTGGTCGAACTGCCAGTAGAACAGTACCTTTAGATCCAATCCACTGTGATAAAAAAGAATCAGAGGGGGGGGGGGAAATCAGTAAAATTCCACTGTAGCAAGAGTCCCTACCTTTGAGTCGTAGTTCATATGTTCCTATTCCATATGAGCTTTCCTTTATAAAGCAATAAGTACTCAAATCCTACTTTTTGGCTCCCAGCAAACCCTATGAACAGTACCAAACAGTATAATCCCATGGCAGACCAGAAAAAGTTTATCTGCAGCTAGGGTGCTAAATATTAGGGAAAAAATTGGACAAACTGAAATTCTGCACCGCTGCCTCCCAGAGCAAATAGTGCAAACCACACTGTTTGCACTGGGAGGAGTACCCAACCCGAGTGTGAAGAACAGCAGCGGCTCCTCTTTCGCACCCAGCGCTGCCTCCCCTCCTCCCAGAACAAACTGCACCAAGCACCCTGTTTGCCCTGGGAGGAGCACCCAGCCCCAGCATGAAGCAGTAATAGTGGCTGCTACTTTGCACTTGGGCTGTCTTGGGGCTGTCTCCTCTGAGCCCAAGCAGCATGCTTTGCTGTTTGGGCTTGGGTTGCCAGTAAAGTATTTTCATTGACTGTTTAGGGAAAATACTGAAAAATATCAGAGTTTTAAATGTCCAGTATTTTTTTTCCCCTGGACAATCAGTGAAAATACTGGCCTGTCCGGGTCAATACCAGATACCTGGCAACCCTATCTGGAGTCTTCTCTTGTTTTATGTATCAACCTAAGCCAGGCTGCTTGGGGGCTGATTTGCCCAAAAGACCTCTCTCTTTGATTTGCAGGAGCAATTGCCACCAAAAACAAAAAGAACAGAGCAGCTCCTCCACCATCTTGCTATCCGAAAGAAGATAACAAGTCTACACAGGAGGCCACTGAGCACATGCAGCTACCATATATTCCCTTCCCTCCTTTCCTAGTATAAAAATTCCCTGTACATAATCCTTCTCATAAGTATCACCATGATTGTAATAATAATAATAATAATAATAATAATAATAAATAATAATAATGACAACAACAACCATAACAACTATGAGACCAAAGATGAAAGACTACATAGCAAACATGCTAGAGTCCATGGCAAGCCGGGCAGCACCCACCAAGCAGGCAGCATATGTTCCTCTGAGCAGCACATACAGTGATTAGCACATGTAGATGCAGCTGATCACCACCTGCCAATCTGCCCACTGCCCCCCCACAACACTTCCCACTCTAAGAGAGCCAGCAGACAGGGAACAATAGACAGGGAGCTAGTAATAGTGCAACCCAAAGAGAGGCATATCTCCAGAGTTTTTCTCCCTCCCCAGCCCACAGGGGAAGGGCACCAGCACAGCTGACAGGATGCCCACACCTCTCCCAGCAAGGTTCTGACTGGCATATGGTTGCCGGGTTGGGAAACTCCTGGAGATTTGGGCATGAAGCCTGAGAAGGGTGGGGTTTAGGAGAGTGAGAGACCTCAGAAGGGTACGATGCAATTTTTTAAGTTATTATTTCAAATAAATATTTTTTTAATTTCAAAGAATCTCATGACCCTACCATCTTGGACAACATAAATATACCACCCTCTAATTCCACCCTCATGTTGAAGCCACTCCAGCCAAACAATTGGCCACAGATACTGCTTGGCCAGAATCAGTATCAGCTGGCAAAAAAGCCAGGGAAACAGAAGCCATCACTGGCTGAATCTGCATCTGCTGTGTAAAGCAGTCTCCGTCTGTCGTGGCACCATTGTATATTGTTACCCTTCCCCCCCCCCCATTCTGGCTTGGGATAAAAGCTTGCTGTCTGCATCAGACCTCACCATGGTGACCATGGGGGCACACAGGAGGGAGAGTGTGAGGGGGGGAGCGACCTCCTGGGGTGTTGACAGGGCACTGCACTGCAGGGAGGAATGGCGCCTGCGACCCCTCCCCTGCAGAAAGTAAAGGGGGTTGACCTGGCGGAGGGGGAGGCGGAGGAGGGCTGGAAAGTGAACGGGCTGGGTAAAAAACACAAAACACCCAGCAGTTGCCAGGGTATTCTGGGGACTGCCCCAGGAAATAACATGGTCCAGGGGTGGGCGTGCTTCTAACCCACCAGCAAAAAAACATGATTGGAGAAAAACTGGGGGGGGGGGAGGATTTGGCTCCAGTTGTTTGCTTATCGCTCACAGCAGCTCAGGGGCGGGGAGAAGCAATTGCTCCAGCTGAAAACCAGATCCACATATCCCGGTGAGATGCCATAGTGACCTTGGAGTCGCCACTACAGGGCAATAAAATGATGCAGCCAGCCAATGCTGAGTCAACACAATACAGGAATGGCTGCAGCAAGCAATGCAGACAGAGATTTGGGAGATGATTTGGGACCGCCGGCACAGCGGCTGGAAAGACCAATGCAGATTGGCCCACTGGCTGAATCCAGAAATATTTCAAAGGGGCCACCAGCAGGCAGTCAAAGAGGATAGAAGCTAACGTTTCAATTGTACCAGATCCGCATTTAATGCAATATAGTTCATCCTCTGCCAAGCTGCAGAGATCAGATGCCAGCAGTGCAGTGGGGGAATGTGGGACCCAGAGATCACTGGAGCAGACCCATGCAAGCTACAGCAGCCACATCCCTCCTTGGACCTCCAACTGAGCCAGAATCATCCCCCCCCTCCTGATGCATGAAGGGGAGATCACCCCAGGAAGCCTGAAGGAGATGTCACAGATAGGGTAGGAGAAGGATTGGGCAGGGATGGGTGTGAAGCAAGTCCCATCCACTTAAAAATAGACAGGGACAGAGTTGCAGGACACCCCAGACTTCACTGACCGGCAGAGTATGATGAGGTCTAACAAATATGGTTGCCAGCTCTCTCTGGGGCTCCTGTGCCTTTGTGAGCTGCTCCCCGGGGAGTCATGGGGAGACATGCCAAGCTGTCCCTAGCAGACAGAATTTTTTTTTTTTTTAAAAAAAGACAATTGCACGCGGGGAGAAAAAGGGTGCGAAAAGAACTGTCATCGCAGAAAGCACTACAGGGGCAATTTACACAGCACCCCATAGTGCTTCAGAAGTGGTAGAAGGATTTAAAGACCGGTTGGGAGCAGTCTGTAGTAAAAATGCTTCAGCCATGCTTCCCAAATGGGACAGAAGTGTTTCTGTATGAAAGGGTAAATATATTCAGTCAGGGAACCATTACTAAAACCGTTCGTGAACAGTTCCTGAAATGGAATATATAGGCTGTCTGAAATTCCTCTTAGTCTGGGGCAGTGATACTCTATATATTCTTGGTGCTTGTGGGGCAATAGTGGCTTCTGGAGTTCTGCCCCTGCTGGATCTCCTGATGGCATCTGGGTTTTGGCCACTGTGTGACAGTACAATAACGGCTTTAAGAGGGTAATGTGAAATTCCCCAGAGTGTTGGACTGGATGGGCCATTGGCCTGATCCACTATGGCTTCTCATGTGTTTCTGTGTTCGCTGTTGACTGTCTCTTGCCTTGAAAGCCCTACAGGGTCACCCTAAGTCAGCACTTTCCTCCACCACGTCAATCAGTGCACAAAATATACTAAAATCAACTGTCCCGTGAGCTACCAAAATTTCAAAGTGAGTGAACAATATCATAGGGCTTAGTAGCATACAATGGCATTATAAGACAAACCTCCAGCCCAGCAATGATATATTCACGTTCTAAATAATGGATGGATATTTATACTGCAAGGTGTGGCCCTGTGTGGCCAGTTGTGTATAACACCAAATTAACTCTCTGCCATTGAAGAACCTCTTGGGTTGGTTCACCTTGGTTGCTCCTGGATCATGCATGTTGCAAACTATAATTGAGGTTTTACTGCATTGCAATACACCCCAGCCACACATGCACAGAGTTGATTCACCAAATTTGTACTGTCTGTCTGCATACTTTGGAAACTGCTCCTAGATATTTCTCCTCTCACCTACTAACCACACCTACTAGCAGGGTTCTTGAAGCAGATTATAAACAATTTTAAATCATTTTAACAGTAATGCAGTCAACAGTCACAAAGCACAAAGAGATATAACAACATATGCTGTTAAAACTGGACGACAAAACCTTATAACCCCCCCCAGAGTTCCACTAAAATCAGCAGAATGCACAGTTTTATCTCACTAAAACCCTAAATAATATTTTAAAAAAAAAAACTTCTTCACCTGGCTAAGCAAGGTGGGCAGCTGGCAAGTAGATGTGGGGAGGGAATTCAAAGGATATGGTACCATCACAGAGGAAGTTTTGTTGCTTGAAAGCTCCCAACTCACTTCCAAAGGACACAGAGAGCAGGGATCCTAAAGAAAACGCTCAGGCAGGTTTATGCAGGAGAAGGCGGTTCTTCAGATATCCTAGTCCCAGTCTTAAAGAAAAAGAAAAAAGAACTAGTACTTTATGTGGGAGTGCACTGGTAACCAGTGGCGGTTGTTGTCAGGCAGTTACCAAGGACAAAAGAGTCAATAGTCAGCCTTTTTCATGACAGTGGTATAGAAGGCATGGTACAGAACACAGGAAAGAGAACTGGTATTTCATTGGACGTGACTGGGGGAGAGATCAGGGACTGGCAAGGAGAAGTAATGGGAGCCTCAAATGCAAGAGGGTCAGCAAAGACGGTAGGTCAGGGGAAAAAGCTGTATTAAAGCAGTGATTTTGAGAAGAGCAGAAGGGAACAGACTGGCAAAAAGACGACTCTTCCAAGAACAGAGTACTGCATGAAAGAAAGCACAGGTATGGGTGAGAGAAAAGCTACACTGAACTGATAACAGGATGAGCAAGATGAACAAGACAGACACAGAGGTCTAGAAATGTGAAGTTTACATTCAGGCCAACATGTTATTGTGGCAAGATTCCAGACTGTTTGATATGCATCCAAGAAACCCAGTTTCAATTCCCCTCTTTACTATACAATTCCGGGGGGGGGGGATGGATCCTATCCCTTTAGCTGATTTAAATTTGTTTTATGTAACACATATTCTACACACTTAGTTCAAAGTTCAGTAGGTGACTTACCCCACTTAAACAGTTAAAGAAAGACAAACAAACAAAAAATAGGAATTAAGAGCTGATAAACTATCTGTGAAAAGCCAAAGTGAGGAATCAAAACCATAACACAGGCAAGAACATGATCACCATCAAACCAGTAGCAGAGCAATCAATATGAATATAGAGCAAGCCTGAAAACAACCATGGTAGATAATGCAGAGTTAACCATCCCCAGGCCAGAAAAGCCTACAGGAACAAATCATTGCCTAAACCTCAAAAGAGCCAAGTGAGGACCTATATGGAACAATTTCCAGAAAGGCCACCACAACCCTCTCTCTAGTGCTACCTACCTTACCTCTGAAGGTATATCACTATGCAGGGCCTAAAGTTGCCAGCCTCCAGATTAATAAGGCTATTTAAAAATGCCACAAGGGACATCGTAACATCTAGTTTGGCCCTTAGACAACAGGTAGGGTGCCTTCCATACTCACAGACAAGGGCATAAACATTTGTGATATTTTGTTCCGCTACCTGGATAGGCTACCTGGATAGCCTAGGCAACCTCAGTCTTATTGAATCTTGGAAGCTAAGCAGGATTGTCCCTGGCTGGTATTTGGATGGGAGACCTCCAAGGAATAACAGGGTCATGATGCGGGCAATGGCAAACCACCTCTGAATATCTCTTGCCTTGAAAACCCTCCGGGATCGCCATAAGTCAGCTATGACTTGATGGCGCTTTCCACCACCGGGGATCCTTGTCCATCAGCTCAGGTCCATCAAGCTCATCTTCAAAATGCCAGAGAAAAAATGTCACAGAGAAACCCAAACAAGCACATCTAATCAGTTGCTGCTCATAGCCTGCCTTTCCTCCTGTTTGGTCAGTGGAATGGATTTTTCTATGTGACGACAGTTGGATTTACTGAGAATTTTAGCACATGGTGCATACCATTTAGATATTTCCTGTTGTAAATTTCCTTGAATTCCTTTAGAAAAAGGTGGGTATAAATATTTTAAATAAGCATCCCCTCCAAAACAATTAGCAAACCATATGCAAAAAGGATTTGCTCAACTACCAAGAGAAAGCGTGAGAACATACCAACCATGACAACCAATTCCAGACACAACTAGTGAGCATGGCATTAACTAAAGAGGTTGATCTTTATGTTTTTGTACTTTGAAATTTGCACCAAGAATATTTGTCCCTCTTCAAATTGATGCAGCTTTCCCTCATTCAATAACTACTTTCTGCTAGCATCTATATAAACATCAGGCAAATAAATGCATAATTTAGGAAAAAACACTCCCCCCAAGGAAGTTAATGGTCATATTATGTCAGGCTACAGACTTAATTTTATAGTTTTAAAAAGCAATCATAAACAGGTCTATTCAATGTGGCTTACCCCCAGAAGTTTGTTTTTAGAATTACACTGTTTCTGACTTTTGATTCTGATAAAACTGCTTTGTTGATAAAATCTTCCAATGTGAATTTTGGTCTCTCTGTAATTTCCTCATGCAGACAATGGGCTGCAACACAAAGACTAATAGTTCTGGAGGAGTTTGGCATCTATGCCAGGGCCTGTTGTCTGGCAAGTGCATGGCTTTATGAACATGATGAGATTGTCTCATGTGATTTTGGGCCTGGAACAGTCAGCTAGAACTTTGTGGAAGAAAGACTTCTGCTGAATCAGACAGAATACATTGCAGTGCTCACTTGGAAGCTCTATGAAGTTAGAACATAAGAACATAAGAGAAGTCAATGTTGGATCAAGCCAATGGCCCATCCAGTCGAACACTCTCTCACACAGTGGCCAAAAATACCAGGTGCCATCAGGAGGTCCAGCAGTGGGGCCAGGACACTAGAAGCCCTTCCACTGTTGCCCCTCCCCCCAAGCACCAAGAATACAGAGCATCACTTGCCCCAGACTGAGAGTTCCTATCTATACCTTGTGGCTAATAGCCACTGATGGACCTCTGCTCCATATGTTTATCTAATTCCCTCTTGAAGCCGTCCATGCTTGTAGCTGCCACCACCTCCTGTGGCAGTGAATTCTATGTGTTAATCACTCTTTGGGTGAAGACGTACTTCCTTTTATCCATTCTAACTCAACCGCTCAGCAATTTCATGGAGTGCCCAAGAGTTCTTGTATTGTGAGAAAGGGAGAAAAGTACTTCTTTCTCAACCAGCTCTATCCCATGCATAATCTTGTAATCCTTGATCACCCCTCAGCCGTCATTGCTCCAAGCTAAAGAGCCCCAAGTACTTTAACCTTTCTTTATAGGGAAAGTGTTCCAACCCTTTTATCATTCTAGTTGCCCTTTTCTGTACTTTTCCCAATGTTATAATATCATTTTTGAGGTGTGGTGACCAGAACTGTACACAGTACTCCAAATGAGGCTGCACCATTGATTTATACAGGGACATTATGATACAGGCTGATTTGTTTTCAATTCCCTTCCTAATAATCCTTAGCATAGCATTGGCCTTTTTTAATGCAGTTGCACACTGTCTCGACATTTTCATTGAGTTATCTACTATGACTCCAAGATCTCTCTCTTGGTCAGTCTCTGCCAGTTCGGACCCCATCAACGTGTATTTATAGTTAGGATTTTTGGCTCCAATGTGCATCACCTTGCACTTGGCCACATTGAACCCCCACTTGCTATGTTGATGCCCACTCACCCATCCTCAACAGATCCCTTCGGAATGCCTCACAATCCTCCCTGGTTCTCACCACCCTGAACAACTTTGTGTCATCTGCAAATTTAGCCATTTCACTGCTTATTCCCAACTCCAAATCATTCATAAACAAGGTACTGATCCCTGTTGTACCCCACTGCTTACCACCCTCCACTGAGAAAATTGCCCATTTATACTCACTCTCTGTTTTCTATTAATTAGCCAGTTTTTGATCCACAAAAGGACTTGTCCTTTTATCCCATTGACTATTGAGCTTACTTAGGAGCCTTTGATGAGGAACTTTATCAAAAGCTTTCTGGAAGTCAAGGTAAACAACATCTGCGGGGTTCCCCTTGTCCACATGTTTGTTCACTCCCTCAAAGAACACTAACAGGTTAGTGAGACAAGATCTTCCCTTACAGAACCCATGCTGAGTCTTCTTCAATAGGTTTTGTTCATCAATGTGCCTACTAATTCTTTCCTTAATAATAGTTTCCACCAACTTACCCAGTATCAACGTCAGACTGATCGGCCTGTAATTTCCCGGATCTCCTCTGGAATCTTTTTAAAGATGGGAGTGACGTTCGCTATCTTCCAGCAGGAGATCCACAAGTTCACATTTAATGATGTTAGTGGTGACAACAGCAAATAATGTTCTTCTCTGCTACTATGACATTGGATGAATCCTGTCCGGGACAGTTATTGATACCTGGATATGTTTCCCCTGTTGATTCTGTTTTTCAGTTTAGCTGTGGCAATTTTGCAGTGTTCTTTGCCAATAACATTTCTCTAATTCAATCTAACTTGGAGGGTAGTTTAAGTGTATGTTCTGTGATTGTATGTTGGTTGTATTCATCTGAGTTCTGTGTATGGTTTTGAGTTGAGCCCCCTGACTGATGTGAGCAAGGTGTTTGGAGTTGTAAACCTTCTCAAATAGGACCCCTGCCCCTTGTGTCCAATTAAATCACACCAGAAAAGGGAGCGTGCCCCTGGCAAACATAACTGATCTCTCTAGTCAAGGGGAAATTGCCACAGAAACATGAAGGTGGTGTGATAAGATCTCTTCTTATGAAACCATCTTTGATGTAATGTATTCAATAAGCTGCCATTGAATGCATACTGTGTTATGAAAAACATCTAATTGAAATGCTATGTTAAGCTTCGTCCTGGGGTCTGAACTGGCAGAGACTGAGCAAGAGAGAGATCTTGGAGTTGTAGTGGATAACTCACTGAAAATGTCGAGACAGTGTGTGACTGCAATAAAGAAGGCCAATGCTATGCTGGGGATTATTAGGAAGGGTATTGAAAACAGATCAGCCAATATAATAATGCCCCTATATAAATCAATGGTAAGACCTCATTTGGAAGCTATGGATCCACAAGGGTTAAGCTGACACTAAATATTATGAAAATACAAAATTTATTCAGGTGTACACATTTTAAAACTTAGACTCATTAAAAATATACCATTCAGCCATAAAAAAACTTCTCAACATTCATACATAGATGGGTTAGTGCTGTGCACCTGAACCAAACGCGTTTTGGCCCCTCAAAGGGCCCTCTTCAGTGGTCACAATTCCAATTACAAATTTGACATACATTCAAAAAAAAATTTTTTAACATAAGATGTTAAATACATATGCAGTATAAGGCCAGATGTTGTTTCCTAAATACTTATGTACTTGTTTATTATTATTATACAAGATAGACCTCCGGTCTAGCCAATTAAAGTCCACCAATAATTCTGGTAGCACAAACTTGCATGAGTTGAATGTATGTCACTCCATCCTGGAGGGCAGTTTAAGTGTATGTTCTGTGACACAGCTGTTGGTTGTATTCGTCTGAGTTCTGTGGATAGTTTTGAGTTGAGCCCCCTGACTGATGTGAGCAAGGTGTTTGGTGTTGTAAACCTTCTCAAATAGGATCCCTGCCCCTTGTGCCAATTAAATCACACCAGAAAAGGGAGCGTGCCCCTGGCAAACATAACTGATCTCTCTAGCCAAGGGGAAATTGCCACAGAAACATGAAGGTGGTGTGATAAGAGCTCTTCTTATGAAACGATCTTTGACTAAGAGGATATGGTCAATTATAGACGAGTATAATCAGCGCTTTTTTTGCAAAAGGTGATTGAGCATGGTGTGGATGACACATCTTCTATAGACCCATTTCAACTGGGCTTCAGATCTGGATATGGAACAGAACCAGCTTTAGTTACTCTGATGGATAATCTCCATCTTCAATTGGATAGAGTCACTTTTTCTGAACTGATTTGGTTAGTCATATCAGTGTCATTTGACTTTTTAATCATTTATTTATTTAAATATTTCCCAAAAGCTCGAAGTGGTTTACATAAAAGCAGCTCAACGATGTATAATAGCAGCTTAAAATCAAACTATAAAAATATCAGAGAGCCAAAACAACCATAAGCTCAGCTAAGGGCCTCCTAGACAGCTGTGCCTTACGTATTTTTCTGAATGTTAGTAAAGATGGTTTAGTCCTCACTTAACTAGGCAGCTCATTCCATAACGATGGGGATGCCACAGAGAAAGCCCTCGAGCAGGCTGAAGCGGTCTTAAGGTACTGCTTTCAAGGAAGGAACGATGGGTAGGATCTTGTAC
>NW_015167562.1:334048-337299 GCF_001447785.1 Gekko japonicus
GAGCCCCAAACTGTGCTTAACGATCAAGTGGCTAAAACTGAATCTAGACCAAGCAAAGGTGATATACTTTGGGAATGTAGATATTATGGCAGAGATCATTGTGCCACTTTGGAATGGGTAAATTTATTTCTGATGGAGATAAAAAAGAACTGTAGGGTGTTTTTGATCGCAGCCCAGTGAAGGGAGAAGCAGACTGGCACTAATGCAAAAGTGCACTTCCTTTCAGTTACATCTCACTCATAAACAGGGTGGCCAGTTATCCTGGGGAAAATGTTCTTGTCTTCTGATAGGGGCTTATTGTGTGGAAATGGGCAGCTAAAGCTGGCATGGAAGAACATCACCTGGTAAATAAAATCCCATTAAGCCTCTGTTAAAGGGACTGGACTTTTTCTTCAGGACAGCTGACAACCCTATGTAGGTTGCCTTCCTATCTGTATTTCGCTATGCTGATCTATGCCATGCACACCTTTAGACTGAGCTGCTGTGATGTGCTTTCTTCAGGGCTGATCTTAAAAGAAATTTGGAAGGTTCAACTGGAGATAAACACAGCATTCGACACAGACAATCATGATCTGCTGTTGGAGTGAGCTAGTTTGGTGTAGTGGTTAAGTACGTGGACTCTAATCTGGGAGAACCGGGTTTGATTCCCCACTCCTCCACTTGTAGCTGCTGGATGACCTTGGGCAAGCCATAGTTCTGTCAGAGCTGTCCTTGAAAGGGCTGTTTTTGAAAGAGCTCTTGCAGTCCCACCTACCTCACAGGGTGTTGTGGGGAGGGGAAGGGAAACGAGTTTGTAAGCTGCTCTGATACTCTGAGTGAAGGCTGGGGTATAAATCCAATCTCCTCCTCCTCCTCCTCTCCTACATGGGACAACCTTGACGTGCGTTGTCTCATTTCTCTGTGGTCAGGGAGAGAGAGTGGTGCTGGGAGAGAGGGTTTCCTCCTGATACCAGGTGGAATGGGGGTCCCTCACGGAGCTATCCTCTCCGCAATGTTATTTAACATCTATATGTGCCACCTCACGCAGCTGGTGCAGAGTGTCGGGGTAGGGTGCCATCAGTATGCTGATGACACCCAGCGGCATCTGCTGATGGATGGCCAGCCAGGCACTGCCCCAGGAAACCTGGCTGAGGGTTTGGAGGCTGTGGTGAGGTGGCTAAAACAGAGTCAGCTGAGACTGAATCCAGCAAAGATGGAGGTTCTCTGGCTGGGTGGGAGAGATTCAGGGCTTGGGTGCCAGCTCCCAACCCTTGACTGTGTGCCATCAACATTGGTGCAGACGGTTAAGAGCCTGGGTGTATTTTTGGATGCCTCCTTATTAATGGAGCTCGGATCAGAAATTATGTCAGACTGGCATTTTTTCAACTGTGCCAGATACGGCAACTGGCCCCCTACCTGTCTCGCCCTGACCTGGACACTGTAATCCATGCAACGGTCACCTCTAGGCTTTATTACTGTAACTCGTTCTATGCAGGGCTGCCCTTGAGACTGATCTGGAAATTACAACTGGTCCAGAATGCAGCGTCTCAGGTCCTCACAGGGACTGTGTTAACTGCATGCATTCATCCTGTGCTTCGTCAGCTGCACCGGCTCCAGATAGAGTACTGGGTCAGGTTCAAGGTTTTGGTTCTGACCTTTAAAGCCCTAAGCGATCAGGGACCAATGTACTTGCAGGACCCCCTCTCCTGGTATGTCTCCTGGAGAGCGTTGTCCTCAGGAGAACAACATCTGCTTGAAGTCCCTGGCCCAAAGAGCATCCGGTGGCCCTCAACCCGAGCCAGGGCTTCTTCAGCCCCAGCTCCAGCTCGGTGGAATTCTCTGCCAAATGACATCAGGGCCCTGCGGGACTTGTTACAGTTCCGTAGGGCCTGTATGGCAGAAAGGTTCCACCAAGCATATGATTGAGGACAGCAATGGTTTGGCCAATTAGTTGCCTCCCCCCTGCTATTGAGGTGTAAAGTTGTACTGTGATGCCATACAGGTTTTATGCTTGTGTATATACCACCTGTTGTTTGAAGATTTTGTATTTTATCTGTATGTTTAGATTAATGGATTGTTTTTATGCTTTAATGTAAAATGTTGCACACTGGTCTGAGCCCACTTTGCGGGAAGAGTGGTCTAAATGTAATGATGATGATGATGAGGATGAGGATGAGGATGAGGATGAGGATGAGGAAGGAGGAAGGAAGGAAGGAAGGAAGGAAGGAAGGAGAAGAAGAAGAAGAAGAAGAAGAAGAAGAAGAAGAAGAAGAAGAAGAAGAAGAAGAAGAAGAAGAAGAAGAAGAAGAAGAAGAAGAAGAAGAAGAAGAAGAATAGAGACAAGATGGAAACCTGTTGTGGAGGAACAGGATTTTCCTCCCATGTGAGGTTTGCAGGTCTCCAGCTTCTAACGTCTATTATTTAACACCTTCAGTGGCTACTTGTTTGCTGCCAAGGCTCAGTTTAAGGTGCTGGTTCTTACCCATCATGACCCAGGACCATCATACCTAAGTGAAACATCTTCCATTATGCTCCTGTACAGAATTTTTTGGCAATATTGTGGAACAGTCAACCTGAGGAGGTCTGGAGATCACATTAAATCCTCATTTTTAGAAAGTCGTGTAAACATGGGAGTCGATAGAAATAATAGCTGGAAAATTTGGGCAGGAAGGGTGACAATAAGGCACATAAGCCCCGCCCCCTGTTCCCACCAGCCATCAGTTGGGACACGGTGGGGGGGGGCAAAATGTTTCCCCGCCTCCCTGAGCCCCGGGGTGGTGGCCTTGGACTCGTAGGGGCAAACTGAACCTCTCACGCGAGAAGTCATTCTGGCTCCCCCAACTCCCCTTCGGGGCTCATAAAAAAGTTATTGCTGCCGCTGTTCTCAGTGGCAGCTGCGACGCCCGCGTGGGGGGGTGACTTTCTTCTGCCTCCCTGAGCCCCGGGGTGGTGTCCTTGGACTCGTAGGGGCAAATTCCACCTTTTGCGCGAGAGATCATTCTGGCTCCCCCAGCTTTCCTTAGGGACTCTTTAAAAACTTATGGCTGCTGCCGCATTCCCCCTCTCCCGTGTGATGTCCAAGCGGCGTTGCCTCCCTGAGCCCCTCGGACATCACACGCAAGAGGCCATTCTGGCTCCCCCAGCTCTCGGGAGGGGCTCTTTTAAAAGTTATGGCCGCTGTCACTATTCTCGGCGGCAGCTGCGATGCCTGCGCGGGGGGGGGGGGGGGCGAAACGTTCCCTTGCCCCCCTGAGCCCCGGGCGGTGGCCTTG
>NW_015167562.1:338240-360516 GCF_001447785.1 Gekko japonicus
GAAAAAGTAACTTTTTCCCCAACATAGAGAACAGTGGAGGGGATGGGGCAACCTGTTTGGGAGCCCGTAGAATTGGACCCCCTGGTTCAATGTTCCTGAAACATGGCGCGTATCCTGGGGAGAGGCTCCATCAGCTACCCTGCTACCCTCCAGCAGCTACCCCAGCCCCCAGAATATACCCTATGTTTTCGCCATTGACTTCAATGGCCCATAGGATATAATGGGGCCAAACTGTGGGAAGCCAATTCAGATCAGAGAATCTGAAGGCCCGCAGCAGCCTGAAAGGGGCCCGAATGGGTCATTTCCAGGGGTACATTCAGTTCAGTTCAGTTTATTCAAGTGTGTGGTGTGTGGGGGGCAATGGAAGCTGAGTGATAGGGTTTCTCCAAGTGATTGCCAGAAGTGAGATGCGTCCTGGTCTTGTGTCTTACAGATAATCTTACTAATAGTCCTTTGCATTTATATCATGCTTTCAACTTTAAAAGAATCATAATGCTAATTGTGTGAACTTAGGCAAATCACGAGAGGTAGAGCAGGAAGGGCTGCATCAGTGCTTAGTTCTTGTGGCCCTTTCTTACACGCCCAGGGAAATGCTGATCGCAACTTTGGGGCCAGGAAGCAATTTTTCTCCAGGCCAGTTTGGCCCCCAGTGATCCAGGAGAGGTTTTTTAAATCATATTCTTGGCACGGAACAGGGGTCACTGGGGTGTGTGGGGGGTATTGGTGAATTTCCTGCATTGTGCAGGGGGTTGGACTAGATGACCCTGGAGGTCCCTTCCCCCTCTATGAGTCTATGATTCTATAATTCACCCAGGCTGGCTGTGGGCACGCCAGCACCTCTGTCAGGCAGAAGCACCTGAGATCCTCCCCCTCCCCTTTTCCTTCGCCCGACTTGGAGGTGAAGGGAAGGGAGAGGGGGGAAAGAATGGATCCCAGGTGCTTCTGCCTGTCAGAGGGGCTGGTGCACACTTCTGGTGATGTCAGGGACTGTGGCATATGCTAATAAATTATGCTAATGAGCTCCTGCAGTTCTTTTTCTACAAAATGACCCATGGTCTTAGCCATAACAAACCCCCCAAATGAGGCAAGGCCTAAACATTTATAACAAGCCCCCCAAATGAGGCAAGGCCTAAACATTTTAATTAATAATTTTGCCCACTCCCCCAGCTGCAATACAGTGATTTGTGATAAGAATCTGAACTACATAACCATATGCATGTCTACTTAGAAGTAAATCCTCTCATATTCAGTGGAGTTTACTCCCATGTAAGCACACATAGGACTGCAATCTAAGTTAAAGTACTGTATGGACATCCTCTGAAAATAGGACTGTTTAAAGGTTAAAGCACATTTAGAACTGGAATATTCTCATCCTATAGATAGTACTGTTTATGTAATGCAACAAAAATTCCAAAAGAACCTTATATATAGCACATTGTGTTCTGTATACAACACACAGATTTATACTGTGAGTGGCATATGTTCTGCTACTACTGGAAGAAGAGATTAGATTTATACCCTGCCCTTACTACCCAAAGGAGTCTCAGAGCAGTTTACAATCTCCTTTCCCTTCCCACAACAGACACCCCTTGAGGTAGGTGGGGCTGAGAGAGCTCTTTCAATAACTACTATTTCCAGAACAGCTCTGAGAGAACTGTGACTGATCCAAGGTCACACCAGCAGCTGCATGTGGCAGAGTGGGGAATCAAACCCAGTTTTTCCAGATGAGAGTCCGCGCTCCTAACCACTACACCAAACTGAGACAGGGATGCGGAGAAAAACCCTGTGCAGGGCCCTGATATTACATTCCATCCAACTTTACTTTCAGTGCATGTTTACTCAGAAGTCCCACATTTTTCAATGAGGCTTACGCCCAGGTAAGTGTTCATAGGATTTCTGCCTTACAGTCCAACCCTAAGCAAAATTGCACTGAGTTGATTTCAAGGCACTTAGAAGGGTGCAATTTTGTTTAAGAATACACCGTTAGTCGATCAGCGCAGCCAAATACTAGCGGTTGTATGTTGCCACACAGGTCCAAAGCAAAATCCAAAACCAGAAACCATACCTTTTATTAAGATCAGCCAAAGTGACATAGAGCAATATGCAGGGATTCAAGCTCTTTAGCAGGCTGAATATGAAGGGGGGGGGGATGTTTCAGGCCATAGCCTTTTGTAAGAATCCTTTGAGGAAAGCTGAATAAGCTTTCTTCCACATGGGGATCTTAGGAGCCTTTGATGAGGAACTTTATCAAAAGCTTTCTGGAAGTCAAGGTAAATAATATCTATTGGATCCCCCTTGTCCACATGTTTGTTCACACATGTCCTCACTTAATTTGAGACCTTCTACAGGACATTGTGCTGTTTCCAAGTGCAGCACCCAGGGCTTTCCCTTTTAATTTAGAGCAAAGAAAAGCCCAGTTTACTCCATCTTGAAGGAGAAAGGGTGCACAAGCTTCAGGCAAAGCTTCTCACCTGGCCACACCCAGCCCACAGAGGGGGTGGAATTTCAAAATACTGATGATCAACTCTGACATTTCCCCAACTTTTAAAAGCCCTTTATTATTATTTTCATCCAAACCACTCAGCGAACAGAGTGGGGGGGGGATTTCAAAATACTGATGCTCAGCTCTGACATTTCCCCAGCTTTTAAAAGCCCTTTATTATTATTATTTTCATCCAAACCACTCAGCCGTGGCTCAGCTATTGGGGGGGGTTTGCTTTGCCAAGGCCCCCCCAGCAAAATTCTAGTCAAGTCAGGGCTTTTGTGCCAATGCAGCAAGGAGGAAGGGGGTGGGAGGTAGGGTTGCTAGATACAGGTTGGAAAACTCCTGGAAATTTGGGGATGGACCCTGGAGAGGACACAGACATCAGTGTGGTACACTGCCATAGAGTCCACCCTCCAAAAGCATCCAATTTCTCCAGGGGAACTGATCTCTGTAGTCCTGAGACGAGCTGTAATTCCAGGGCATCCCCAGATCCCACCTTGAGGCTGGCACCCCTAGTGGGAGGGATGCTAGCAGCAGTGACAGGACAGGGTATGTGGATGTCATCCCAGTGTGCTTCTATCACATTCGCTGCTTTCACAATGGGCGTGGCTTTTCTTGCCACTCTTTGGAACCCACCCAGGTTTGCAAAGAAAAAAATGGTACCAGGTGGAGCCAGTGTTAGATTGCACCTTTGGTCTTCTGAGAAGCAACAAGAAGACATGGAAGCAGCCAACTAAGAATATAAAAATAAATAGCTGATTGCTAGTGTTATTAGCAATTTTGGCTTTTTAAAAAAATGACACTTGAGGCTCTCCAGCCATTGAATACTAAATCCCATACTTGTCTGGTGTGATCAGATTTGCAAGGAATAGCAGCATTTTCTTTTCTCCTTTTGTCGCCTTAGTTCTGCCCAGCAAACACAATGGTTATTTCAAGTCTGAGCTTCACTTTGTCAGCTGCAACAAATTATACCACATAGTTGAATTGTTGCCATGGTTGGCAAGTTAGGATCTGTTGCACTATCTGCCTAAGTAGCTTTGAATATTATTATAAGTTTATTAAACCTATATATCTGTTATATTAATGGCTTTTTTCATTCAGTACTCCAAAATCCACAAAGCACTTGATACCCGAATTAGAAGTTTTTATATGCTCAAAGAAATACTGTGGCTAATTGATGCTGGTTCTTAGACCATGACAGATTTTATCCACAATTTCTCACCCACAGTTTCTGGGAATTCAGAAATATCTATCCCTGCGTGCTGATGATCTGTACTTATTTCGAGTCTTATAACACTGGCTAAAAGAGGACTGTGACGTCTGCTCCGTAAGTTCTCTTTGTCTTCTGGATCAGCAGAAAAATTAATCAAATGCACACAAATGGTCATTGGGGGACCTTCTGATTGCTTAAGTTGTACCTTGTATGTACCTTGGATGGTAGTAATTTCTCTTTCATGGGAAGTTAGAAGTATCAGATCGCTGATATCCAGTGTTCAGTGGCCAACAATGCACACTTATTAATGGCAAAATAAGCCTCACTTACTCCTGCAGACTCTCATTGTTCTTTTATCCAAAATAATTTCCTAACTCATTTACAGGTGCTCAGATTTGGTACAGTTGCTAAAGGTTTTGCAACTTTATTTATTCAGGACACATTTTTTAAGCCTGCTGTTCTCAGGTCTACCTTCTCTTCCAGTCTAATTTTTTTTACTTCTTCAGAAGGCAAGGTCCAGGGGCTTCCTGTTGGTTTTTTAGGCAGTGTAGATTTCTAATTAACCTGAATTATACTTTGATGGAATTAAATGGCTAGTTCAGACTCGAAATATAAATCCTGCAGATCTTTCATGGAGAAATGTAATCATAGGATGGAAGTTTCTTTGGCCATGGCCACATCTAGAAATGAAGTTAAGACTAGATTGACTCAAAGCATCAAAATAATATTCCGGGCTTTGACGAATGGCCAGATTATCCAACATGTTATGTGCCATGGACACTATGGGTGTTTACCACATGGGGCAGGGTTGTGTATTTTTCCTCTTGCTGCTGCTGCTGCAATGGGGCTTTCCCTGTAGGTTCCCTGTTCCAATACCTCAGCAATGACCACCACCACCCCATCTGCAGGACCAAAACTTTCCCATTTTTAAAAAAAATCATGAATTGAATATATGATTATGTTACCACAGTCTGTGTATTAGGGTCTTTGAACTTGATCTGTCAATATGAAATAAAAGCTGCATCCATCTGCAGATAATTTGGGAAATCTGCATGCATCTTTTCCAGAGGACATCAAAAGAACTCTATTTACAACAAAAGGCACCATTTGACCCTTTCAGGTAGCCCTCCTCCCCCACCTAGAGACATACCCACCAAGTTGGAGGGGAGGTAAAGAACCTTCTACAGGGGCCTGAGTTTAGAGGAAGAATAAAAATAGCAGCTGAAAAACTGGGAAGACCTCAGGCAATGTCCTCAGTTAGTGGACAGGTTTTTCCTGAACAGCTACCCCCTCCTCCCAGCCATCGCACACTGCCAGGACGGTCATGAATTTGGCCTGGTGATTCTCACTGACAGAGAGGGATGGCAGAAAAGGGGTGGGGAGGAAGAAGGAGGATGTTTCCAAACTTTGCTGTATGCCACCTACTTCTAAATTCCACAAAGGTGCTTCAAGGTCCCCCCCCCCCACAAAAGATAACTGGT
The DNA here is from genome assembly GCF_001447785.1 of Gekko japonicus. Classification (NCBI taxonomy): domain Eukaryota; kingdom Metazoa; phylum Chordata; class Lepidosauria; order Squamata; family Gekkonidae; genus Gekko; species Gekko japonicus. The sequence continues at coordinate 343,420 of NW_015167562.1, forward strand.
GTGCATAGGCATAGCTATAGTCTATGCACCCACAAGAAACGCCTAAAACGTCAAATCTGGAGGAAAACAGCAGCATGAAAGAAATACATGCACAAAGAAAAAGTGTTATCCACTATGAATATCCACAGAACCCAGAATAGTGTCAGATTTCTAAACCCACCACCAAACAAGGACAAGATTGGCAGGGGGGGAAACCCTCCTGAAAAGACTATTTACTTATAACCTATGAGACAGATGTATGAAAAGGAGTGGCTGAGAAACTTTCCGCCTAAATGAGACAGAGTTGCAGACTTAAACAGCTGATACCTCTTGCAGAAACAAACAGGGTACTAAAGGAAGCTATTACCCCCACCAGCACTCTCCTTTCTGGCCCTTCCCCTACTGCATTTGAGACATTGGTCTTCGATCAACAATTCGGTCCTCATACACTGTTTTCAGTTGACAGTTTTATTAAAGTGTTCTGTTAATGGAGAGCCTTTGAGCTTTGTTCCTACAGGCCCCAGAACAAATTAAAAGGCCTGCTGTTTGAACATGCTGAGGTTCCTCTGTGGCAACAGAAAAGAATGTTGATTTATTGCTTACATCCCTGCAGGCAAATCTCAAGCCTTTCATTCATAAACCTTCTGTTGCTAAATCTTGAGTCTGCACGACAGGTTTACCAGAAAAACAAGACTCACACAAGCTTTTGAAAACTATGAATACTCTTAATAAAGTGATATACAGAGATTAGAAGAGTACAAGTCCAGTAGCACCTTAAAGACTAACAAAATTTGTGGTAGGGTATGGAGACTAGAGGAGCTGCGGTGGCTCAAATGGTTAAGACGCTGAACTGCAGGCTGTGGAAGGTCGGTAGTTCAGCAGACCGAGACCTGAGTGCGCCACATGACGGAATGAGCTCCCATCTCTAGTTCCAGCTCCTGCCAACCTAGCAGTTCGAAAGCAAGAAATTGCAAGTAGATAAATAGGTACTTCGGTGGGAAGGTAACAGCATTCCGTGCGCCTTGGTGTTTAGTCATGCCGGCCACAGGACCACGGAAATGTCTTCGGACAGCACTGGCTCTTTGGCTTTGAAACGGAGATGAGCACCGCAACCCTAGAGTCGGATTCGACTGGCTTTCGAGCAAGAGAACTATGGAGACTAAAGTATGTCCAAAGGCCAAGCCTACCTCTATCATCAGCTATCAATGAAGAGATCTCTTTTGGAAATCTACTTTCTTTTCCAGATCTGCCTTCCCACACTGAGGACAAGGCCAGTTTAGAGAGCTCAGCTTTGTGGAACCTTTCTTCAAATAAGCTTTCTTCAAATTCAAATAAATTGAAATACATACATACATACATATATATGCTCCCCACTTCCCCCAAGTTTGATGCACTCATGGCACTGGAAACCATTTTTCCTATGGAACTTCTATCAAATGGGAAAAACATGAGATCAGAATTCACCCTCAACCGTCTTTTCATCGTTTAAGATGGTACGATTCTTACCCTCATGCACTGACCTCCATCTGGACAATCCTTTTTGGATCTCTGTTGAATTTTATTATTTAGTATCCGTTGTAATCTATCTTAAGTGCCTGCATTCTCTCTCATTTTAATGTCATTTTTAGATTTGCCAAGTATACACCATTTATTTTCATCCAGTTAGGAGATAAACACCAAAGAGCTTGGGGTACAAGACAGTTCCACGCTGAACTCTCTCCTCCCAGTGAGTCACTGATCCATTAATGATGCGTGCGCCAAAGCATTTGCTACCAACACATACCAGCAAACACTGAAATAGAAACACCCTCATAGAACCTGTCTGGGCAGCTGGTGACATAGTATTAACCAGATGGCTGGAGCAAAATGCTCAGGAATTTTACCTGCCCTAGAAGTTGAAATCATGGTGAATTCCAGGTGCCAGTTGCCAATCCATGTAGCCTTTCACAATCACTGGTGAACCCAAGAGTACTGAGCAGGAACTCATCATAAAATGCTTGATGGTGGTATGTGATTATGGTAGGGAAGTGCTTACTTAAGTGGATCACATGCATGCAACTGTGAGACTGTCTCAAAAAGATATTCAAAAGAAATTTAATCCTCCAAGACTGGCAGCATGGCACCTCTCCTCATAGTCAATTAAAATTTCAAACTTAACAGATGCCACAGTAGGTAAGTTTATATACAAGCTATAGTTTCATTTTTGGAATTACCACCTCCCTCTTTACAGTCCAGTGCTGAGAAATTCAGTTTGTCTCAGCTAATATTCTTGATCTGTTAATATGAAATAAAAGCTGCATCCATTTGTTTGCCTGTCAAGAGAGAGAGTTGAATTTTTAAAAGGAAAGTGTTTATTCTTCTGCTAACCCCCCCCCCATATAACAGATGTTTGCTTGAACTACACAAGGGACCACTTTCAGAAACAAGGACAAGCCCCATTGTAATCTCTAATGAAATCTGGTATTTGTTTGCTGAAGGATTCACTGGGTGGCTTTTGGCGGATCATTCCAAGTTTCATGTCCAGCACCTGTAAAAATGGGGGTTATTTTCATATAAAATGGAGACTCGTTACAGATATGGGCACACATGCAAGGAAATAAAAACTGTTGTGTACATTTGCTTCTTGAACATAACATATGTCAAAAGCCATCAGACAAGTTAAGTAGAACAAACTATTTTATTGATAAAACAGCTTACAAACTCTGAAAAAGGTGTATTAAAACATACCCAGATATGAAGAATCTCACATTTCTGTTGTAGAAAAACCATGTACAATGGACTGAAATACTATATACACAGTATATTTTTATTAGCCTGTCAACACAGTTAATTCATTCAGAAGACTACTGTACACGTGGTTCTGTAATCTACACTATTTAAAACTGCTCTTAAATTTCTAGTCTGTTATACTTTTTTCAATGCTTAAGTGTTTTTTCTCATGGGCAGGGGCCACAGCTTAGTTGCAGACCATCTACTTGGCATGCAGAAGTCCCAGATTCCATCTCCAACATCTCCAGTCAAGAGGATCAGGTAGTAGGTTCTGTGCACGATCTCTTCCTGACCCTTTGGAGAGCTGCTGCCAGTCAAGAGTAGACAACACTGACTTCCATAGACCAATGGTCTGATTCAGTATTAGGCAGACACCCATTCTTACATTTCCTTCCATTCACATTAACAGAGACAGTTATCAGTGATACCATCCATCCCTGGGGGGCACAACCTGAAGTTTTTAATCTAGGCCTCAAGCTGCTTAATTTTTTAGGAGCATCAGCCCACCACACTTCAGCATCAGCTAGAAGACTGAGGACCCCGAAAAACTAATAAAGCAGCACAAAGACCAAGGACCATTAAGAGTGGGCGAGTGCCACATTGGGGTCTCCGCCTGTTTTTGTGGGCTCCAAGTTGCCTTCTGGCCCTCGTTTCCAGTATTTACAGGGCTCACCCTGATGTCCCTTCCTCCCTCCCATATAGACACAAGCTAGTGCTGTATTTCAGAAATGAAGTTCTATGCGTCACCCCCTGCAGTTAGCATTAGGATGCTTATGGTTCTTATTGCAAACACTAGCCAATTACAACAATGGAAAACTGTGACCATCTGAGAACACAGAAATGTGAAGCATTGAAATCAGTATTTTACACATTCCCCCCCCACACACAAAATCTTGTGCTTTAGGAAACTGATATTTCAAGAACAGATTAAGACTACTTTTCACGCATCAATGCAAATTTTCAGATTGACTTTTGCATTATTAAAATATGCAAATGATTTATTTCAAAAATCTTTTAGAGCGACATTATGCCGCTCCTATTATTTGTATGAATGTAAAAAATAATTGAAATATTAAATAATGGACTCTACATTGAAAAAAAACCAAGCATCTGCTTAACCCTATTTAAAGATGCTCTTCACACCACAGAGTGAGTCAAGCCCTTCTTTGCAGAAGTACAATATCTTTATATATGGCTTGCTCAGCTCTGTGTTATAGGAAAGTGGCAGACTGTGCTCATGGTTTTGCTGGCTCCTGCTCCCACGCTCGCTCAGTTCATTTGACTGCATTGCTACATCAACTTCTGCTTGGCTGGAATTCAGATTCGCCCACAAATGCTAAGCAGAGACATGTACCACAGTCGTAGTCTAAGAGGACCCTCCCCAAAAGTAGGCTTCCAGAGTCTCATTGGAAAGATTAACCCTAAGCAAGCAGCATCTGTTCACTTATGTCTCACTCAGAAGCATGATAACAGCACTGTGCCCACTCTGCTTAGCCAGCTGCAATGAGGTCTGAAATGCAAGGCTTTGTGCATTCGTAAGGGCACCGTGCTTCAAGAGAACCTCAACTGCTTTTGTGTGCCCACCCTTTGCTGCAAGATGTAAAGCCACCAATCCTTCCTCATCAGGATCATTTATGTTTTCTGAATTGACAAGTTCCTCTACAACTTCTTCGTGTCCCTTTTCGGCAGCGAGGTGGAGTGCTGTCCTGTTCAAAGGACCCCTTGCCAGGACATTAGCACCTTCCTCAGTCAGGAGCTTGACAGTGGACAGGTGGCCATTGCGAGCTGCCAGGTGGAGTGCAGTGTGCCCTTCTGCTGTTACTGCTTCGACATCTGCCCCCCGGTTGAGAAGCAGCCTGGAAGTACTGGTGTGGCCAGTTTCAGCGGCTATGTGGAGGGCAGTGTGAAGAGACACATTTCTTATGTTGACACCAGACTGCAGCTCTACAAGTATACGGGCTACTCTATAATGCCCTCTCTGAGCTGCCAGGTGCAATGGGGTTCTTCCATCCGCTGTCTGTGCATTCACATTTACACCTGGCTGCTTGGCCAGAAGTTTTACAATGGGTAGGTGACCCTGCCAGGCAGCATAATGCAAAGGCACCCAGTCGTCCTTTCCTTTCATATCTATGTTAACCCCTCTTCTCAGGAAGATGCGCACTATGTTCTCTTGGCCATGCTGGCAGGCAATGTGGATAGGAGCTCTCCCTTCAAAGTCTACTTCATTCAGCAAGGAATTCTTCTCAAGCAGCATTCTTGTGCTAAACTCATCACCATTCTGGGCAGCAAAGTGCAGGGCTGTCCACTGGTCCTCATCTTTCGCATTCACATTAATTTTCCTTGCCAGAAGCAGTTCCACAATGCTTTTATTCTTTCTTTCTATAGCTACATGGAGGGGAGTAGAGCCTCTCTTGTTGGTCAGATTGGGGTTTGCGTTACACAGGAGAAGCCATTTGACACATTCTTCTTGGCCTGACTCAACTGCCAAATGCAGAAGGCTAGAGTTCCCATCTAAGACAAGATCAACATCCTGAGGCTGAAGGATCTTCATCAGTTTGCCTGTGTCCCCAGATATGATTGCCTCCGTCAGCTTTCTCTTCTGGATATCAGTTGTGCCAATATCTGGAGAAACAAAAAGCAACACCAACATTTCATTATAATCAAATTTCACCATGTATTAGACCTACTGAAAAGATAGAAACTCCAGTTTCTGTTCTCCTTTTCTGGCAATTTCAGCACAAATCCAGAAATGCAATCCTGCCCCGCCCCCCGGCATAAATACAAGTGTCAGCATACCCCATCTGGATTGATATACTCATGCTGTGGGCAACCAGCATATCAGTTTCTGTGATGCATAGCTTTCATTTGACTTACTGGGATCACATGCACTGAATTAGTACACGCGGTCACATACAAATCTAGACTAGTAGGCTTTTAATGACAGTACTTTGAGCACTTAAGTCCTATTTAATTTCAAAGGAAAAATGAGCAGCAAATGTGTGTCTAGCATCTTGTGGGAGTCTCTGAACACACCCTGTTAAATAAATATCCTAGTCCTAACTACAAGTAAACACTTAAGGGTCAATTCACATAATCAAGTGTTCATTCATGTGACATGACCCAAATGACATTCACAAGGACAATGCAACAAGAGACGGTTCAGAACTTATTCTTGCAAATGTGTTTCTGACCATGAAAGTCACTGAGAAATGTACCTAATGCCCAGGCCACACAAATATTCTATGGAGTAGTGTACCCTGGCAAATGGTTAAGATATACTACACAGTATTTCATGTTATTTAAAATACTCAGATATTTTGAACATGTGAACCCATTCTTAGGCACTTAGTTTTAGAATCATGGTGTCCATCAATTGGATGGACAAGTGGATGAAATCAGAGAGCTGTTTTGTGACTATGGGGCTCAGTCAAGATCCTGGCTCACCAGCTCCTGGAAAGCCTCTGAAACATGAGCTCTCCCCAAAGAGGTGATGAGCAGTGACTGACATGCATCTGAGTGAACACTCTGCCATGCTACAACCTGTCATCAGGCCCCCCCAAAAAAAGTCCTTTGGATCAGCCCAGTTACTTCCACTCACTTTCTCAAAATGGTCGTCCAAATCCATTCATAGCGAAATGTGTTTGAATATAAGACATGAAGACACTTATATTTTGGGCTGGGGGAAACCATCTTCCAAGCCTTGCCTTGTACAATCATAAAATACTTACCACTTCCAGAATTCTCTCTCTCAAACGACAGTGACAGGGAACCTCGTGAAGAAAATGCCGAGTCCACAGAGGACACCCCGGAAAGCCTCTTGTCGCTGGAAGCAAGCCTGGATTCAGAAGCACTGCGGCTGAGCTCTTCAGGCTCTTCCGTCTGTGAAATTCCTGAATCCAGCTGGGACAACAACTCTGAGAGACTAAAATCCTTAGCTGATGTGGGATCAGACTCTTGTTTTAGCTGGCATAACACAGACATCTTCTGAAAGTGGTGGGGGAAGATATGAGGGGGAAAAGAAACATTCACATTTTAGGAAGAGTCCAATATTGGCTTTTCAAATGTTTGTCAGGATAAAGGCAAGTTCCCTTTCCTATTTCATATACTGTTCAAATGCATACCTTGGAGTACAACTCCTCCTGAGTATTCTTTGTATCCTCCACAACTATCATCTCCTTATTTTCATGTTCTGGTTGTTCATAAAGATCTTCTGTCTCAGAAGTGATTTCTTAAAGAAACATAAAGAAAGAGATGGTCACAAAAGATGCATGGCTGCAGTACCTGTGAACGGTTCCCATCCAACACAATTTCCTTTTAAACAGAGTCTTACATGACTCTACATAAAAGATTAGTAGCTCTGTGCTTGGAGAAGGGCAATAGAGTGGAGACTCTGCCTCCTTCTTGGAAGTTGGGTCAACCACTCCTCTGCATAACACGGCTTAATTTCAAGTGGCAGATACATGTCCTTGATCAAAATGCAAAACATGAGGTACAACACCTCCTCCTCTCATATATTCCCCAAATATTCTTCACTTCCTCTATGCAAGTGGAGAAATTGTGTACAGTAAATATCATATTATGTAACCATAAAACCTAGTGAACTAGAAGTATGCCAGTTACACAACTGAACAGGAGATGTAGCCTTTTGCAAATTTAGTCACAAGGAGGAAAGTGGGAAGATCTGTAGGTGTACTGGATGGGGAAAAAATGTCTCCTCCCTGCCAGGACTGGAATTCCTCCACTACCAGTCTTTTCTGGTTATTTTTAGCAGAAACTGTCAGATTTAGCATTTGCATTAAAAATAAATGAAATTAAAGCTAATGTTCTTGGGGATTCTAGATGCACAGGCCACACTGCATTTTCTACTGCATATTCAACACTACGCTGGTTTTAAGAGTCTTTAATATGTACAGCTGTTAACAAGCTGTAAAGAGTTGATCAACGTATAACTGCTGTGAGTGAATGCATGGCACTGAGGACACAAAAGAAATAAGACATCTAATGTTTTGCCTTGCGTTAAATCCAGCACACCTAGGACATATGGATGAGAAAGTTCACCCGAGGCAGCAATTTGGGGGGTTAAGCTGGATCTGTACTTCTTTTAACATCTACATCAACACCCAATCATGTTCAGACACGTTCTCTTCTGATGCCTTCCCTGTAGCAAGGAAGTGCCCCGCTCTGTTGCCTGAACATGACAGTGGATTGTGTGTGTGCATAAATCAATTTACAAGATTTTGGTGGAGTACCATGAGGGATTACTATAGCCTTAAACACTGAACTGACTCACTACATGGCCAACTAGTTGGATCCAAAAAAAAGTTTACCTTGAAATGTTGGTCTCTTGCTAGGGTCATCCTGCCAGCACTTCTGCATCAGTTTGATCAAATTATCACATGCATGAGGTCTGGATTTGGGGAGAGCTGGCAGTTCTGGACGGTGACCATTAACTACTTTCACCATAATATGTAGAATGTTATTGTCTTCTGCAAAGGAAAAGTACAAGTTTGAATTCTCTCTCTCGGAATTATACTCACTAACACAGCAGTTCAAGGCATCTGCTCGTCCCCATTATGATTCCTCTCGCCACACTTCCCCCAGGTAAACATACATTTTAGCCATCTCAGAACCAAACAACATGCAATACTGGGAGTTCCAGGGCCAGAATGTGTTTCCCTTTCAGCACAGTGCAGGGATGCAGTCTGGATCAGGACCATGGTGTAAAGAAGGATTGTGTTTAACTTTCTATCACCTGGCACCATTTTGGTAATCTGCAACAGCCCTGGAGCCCTAGGTATTTCTCCTAGAGCAAACAGTAGGGGCACAGAGAGGAAGGGTGAAAGAAATCCCTTTCCGCCTGGTCACAACCTGAATCGGGGCCCCATATCGCTTTGAACTCCCAATGCCATACCTAGTTTGGCCCTTAATAAGCCATTTATTGAATTTTCAGAATAATATGTTCAACTTTTACCGAAAGATGGCGATAGGGCATTCTATTTTCTCAACCTGCTTGCTTTTTCAAGAGTCTGAGTAGATATACTTCAAAAATACCAGGGAGAACAATATGCTACTTAATGTGACACAAGAACCAATGACTGCAAAGTGGACATTAATTCACCAGTATTCAACATTAGTGATAGGTAATAATAATGAATAAATATTAACAAGACTTCTGATAACCAACTTCAGTGGTGACAAAGAAACCTGCCCTATCTTTCCTCTTCATCCCTCCTTGTAGCAGAGATGTATCCTACTGCATTTTCCCTGTGGGTGGGTTATCACCATGCTCAAGATCCATTACTGGCTACTGACCCAGAGGCTACTGGTGATGTGCCAGAAGACATGTGACTTACACATGTCAACTTACTTTATCAAACTCTGCATAAGCGTCTTTCTATAGTCCATTTGTTCTTTGACTGCAGCACCGAATAGATTTCAATTACTTGGCTGATTATTAAGGAACAAATGGATCCAAGGCTTGGGATCTGCCTTACAGTAGGAGATTTATCTAAGTGGCCTTTTAGTGCCTTACAATGCATGTATAAATGACAGCTGGGATTTCCTCATAGAATCAAAGAGTTGGAAGAGATGTCCAGGGTCATCTAATCCAACCCCCTGCACAATGCAGGAAATCCACAAATACCTCCCCCCCACACACACATCCCCCCAGTGACCTCTGTTCTATGCTCAGAAGATAACAAAAAACCTCCAAGATCTCCAGCCAAACTTGAAAGGCACAGATGTTAATTTAAGAAACTGTTACAGATACACATTTGCCATTATGAAAATTGGTATACTAAATGCAGATCATGACAAGTTCACTAAAACACACATGCTTATCTGGGAGAAACATGTTATACATCATTTCAAGTACGACTAAAGTAAATGTGAATTTACTAGCTTACCTGAAAATGGCTTCTTCTGTGTGAGGACTCCCCAAATAACAATGGAAAAACTGTTAAGAGAAACATTTACAGTTAGACTGTCAGCTGCCTAGCCATGCTGCTCATCAGAAATAAATTTTAAGAGTGAACACAAGTCTTAGCAACATGAGAACTGCCAAGATTGATCAAGTCCAACACAGTATTTCCAATGCTAGCTATACACAAAGTATGACAGTTATGTTTACCCTGAGTATTCCTGACACTGAGATTCAGTTTAACTGTCACTGCTGTAAGGCACTGGTGAAACAATCCTCTATGGATTTTTAAAGCCACATGAGCTAGGGAATCATTGCCTTATCTTGCTATATGAATTTCATAATTGTGTGCAGAAGTATTCTTGGCTGTCCTAATCTATAACTAATGCATTTCACTGATTAGAATATACTATAGATCCCAGAAAAGGGTATTATACATCTGTTGTGCTACACCCTTTCCTCTACAACCAACAAGCTATGGTTCTAATGGAAATGCCTTAAAACAAACAAATTAATTACGTTGAAGGCAGTGTCACTTGCCAACTGCCAATTAATATCAAGGGGCATCCATATACTATACCTTCCCAGTTTGTAGTCAGCCAACTAGATTGCATTTGTTGAGCCCTGAAAGAACCACTGTAACAGCATTGTGACTTTGTAGCCTGTATTCTACCACTCCACTAAGCAAAACCTAAAGCATTTTTCCAGCCCATGGAGTCTTCTTCCAACTTAAGTGGCTCTTCCTCCAATGCCAAGTAAGTTGGGGAAAGGTTCCTTAAGCTGGAGGAATTTTCCTCAGCCTCAAATAGGTTACTGCCCAGTGCTTTGAACACCTCACATTAGCATGTTAAACCTGATGGCATTGGGTAAGGCACAGGATAAGAATAGTAACTATGTTCTAATATTACTCCCTCTAAACAATATAGACATATCTCCCAATAAGGATAGCTGAGTGTGAGTATAAGGAGAAAGTTCAACATATGTGCCAAATACACTTCAACACAATCAGTATATTCTGCACTAAATTCACAGTGGCTCCCAGAGTTCTCTTCAACTATACTGGGTTTACACACTGTTGTTATTGATACTAGAATGTAATAAAATATTTTAAGAAACAAGATTGACTGCTAAATTCTTGAACAAGGGTTCTCCAGGCATTTCAAGATGCACTAACAGGACACTTGTAGAAAAGTTACTGACCTGTAGACATCATGCTTAGTGTCAAAATATCTGGTCTTCTCTTTAATGCGTTCAGGAGGCAGGTATGCAATAGTACCACAAAGTCCATCCATGCTGAGATTGTGAGAATGATTAAGTCCATTGCACTTGGCTAATCCAAAATCAGAAATCTTGCAAGAGAAAGCCACACATGCAAAAGCATTTTAGAACCTTTATTTTTGAGATACTCCATTTTACTACATTATTCTGGTAAGTTCTCAAATTATAGTTTACACTTCTCTCAAGGAAATACATTTGGAGATTCTAGGAAAGGCATTTTTGAAGCTTAGATTATAAAATAAAGTCAAGCAGATTTTGTTATTAACTTTATATGTATTTTAAATTATTTTAATTAACTTTTATATGTATTTTACTCTGTAATAATTCAATATCTGTTCTTCTAACTGGAGTGTTTTAACATCTATTCCTTCAAAATGATTTGCTGTGTGAACTTCTATCTGGTTGTGGACCGCAATAAATTATTCATTCATTCAAAAATCTGTGTAAAATTATACAAAACAAACACTGGTCAAAACCAGTTCTAACTACAGGAGACAATTTTCCACAAAATTTTGTTCAAAAATACTTTTGTTTGGCTAAACAAAACGATATACTTATGCCAACAATACTTACACCTCAAGACACTATGGAGAGGTGTGAGGTATGTGGCATTACTTGCATCACCAAGACTTTTCACAATGCATATGCAGCCTCAAGACTGCAACTTTCAGCTGAAATCAGCACTTAAATAAATCTATGGATTTAATATATAACATGAACATCCAATAGGGTTGCCAAACCATCACCACCACCACCCCCGGTTTGCCAGGGGTCCCCTGTTTTGGGAGGGTTCTACCCGCCCCCAACACCCACAGCCACTCCTCTCCCTTCTCCCTTGAGAGAGAGGGGTGGCTGCCTTTAAGTGCGTGGAACCCGTGTTTCCTCCCAAGCCCGATCTCCGCTTGAGATCAGGCTTGCAGGGAAATGCCAGCTTTGTGCACTTAAAAGGGAAACGCCGGCTCTTTGCTCTTAAAGGGGAAATACCAGCTTGTGCACTTAAAAGGGAAACACCAGCTCCTTTAAGTGCAGGGAACTGGTGTTTCTGGATGCACATACACCAAAAAAATGCCCTCAAAGTTCCCCGCTGGGGGCAGAACATGGACTTGGCAACCCTAACATCCAATAAAAATTAAAGAAAACACAGATTATCAGGAGATAATTATACCCCACTTTTCTCCACAATGGGTACCCAAAGTGGATTACATTATTCCGTTTTATCCATCCCTTTTATCCTCAAAACCACCCTGTAACGCAGACTAAGCTGAGAGTGTGTATAACTGGCCCAAGGACACCCAGCAGGTTTCCATGGCAGAGCAGGGATTCAAATCTGGCCCTTCATCCAGATCCTAGTCCAACACTAACTGCTACACCACCCTGGCAACCCTCCAAAGTGGCCATTTTCTCCAGGGGAACTGATTCTCTGCAGTCTGGAGATCAGTTGTAATTCCAGGAAAACCCCAGGCCCCACCTGGAGGAGGAATGAAAAGAAGCATTTAAGTCAGGAGCATCTGTTCTGGGTCTTATTCACTGAGAAAAAAGTTCTGCTTTGAGTCTCAGTGAAAAAAGGTTGTCTGTAAATGAAGTAAATAAACAAACTGATGTTGAATTAAGCATGTAAAGTATAGATTTATGTGCTAACTGGCCAGAGTCACCTATAAAATTAATGTTTTGTCCCTCCAAGTAATATAAACATACATTTTTTTTAAAAGGAATGAAAAGAAGCATTTAACAGATGGGTCAGTTGAATGGTTTCATGAAGATGTTAATCAAGCATGATAAATAACAAGCTCTCCCACAGAAGCTAGAATAATACTTGTGTACCCATGAAGTAATGAAAACAAACACACCTACACAGAAACATAGCTAGAGAGAGTAAAAGCAACACCTTTGAAGTGCATACAATTAAAAGCTCACATCCACATGCACTGCATTTATGTTTTCACATTAACATTACTTTTCCTCCCAGTTTACGCACACTCTATGCAGTGGTCTCATCATCAGGGGAGTTACTGCTATATGCCTCTTAGCCATTGTGCAGAGGCATGGGATTCGATATTCTGTATCTTGAGAACCCGAGATCTCTCCACAAGTTTAGTTGACTAGTGCAGGGAGATCCCATAACAGTTCCTTGTCTTTTTAGGGGGAACACTTTTCTTTTTATTCATGGGATATGTACAAAAATGATGACTAATTTACTTTATATACATATTTATGTTTTGTGGATAAAATAAATTAAAATGGAATGTGGCACAAAGAGAAAGAAGAAAAGGAATGAAGGAATAACAAGGAGAGAAACTGAAGTTACTGGCAACTTCTGATCAAGGATAACTTTATTTTGATTTGTAACCTGCTAACTGAGGATAGGTAACATTTAACAAGCACATACCAGCATGAATGCTGCCATCCAAAAAAACATTATGGGATAGATAATAAGCACAATGTTCAAAAAAAGCCTGTATTACGTGTGTGTATGTGGGGAGAATGAATCAATAAATACAATTTTATTTAATACTGAACTTGGCTTCAGAATACAGAGCAAAACACCTGCACAGTGTGACCAAATACAGGAGGGAGAAATGTTTCTACAAATCTGGGGGAACCCTCAGGTTTGCATAAAAATACCAAAAAAAAAAAAAATTAAAAATGGAGAGGTGATGTCTTTAAGTAGAGCTATTACAATTCAAATAAAAAAGTCAAACCTGGCTTAAGACAGCTTGGCATTCAGTGCTCCGATAAGCCTGTTCCTGCCAAATAACTGGCTAATGAGGGCAGAGAGGGGGCTGCATTCAGAGCAGGAAGTGTCCCCTACTTGCTCTGTTATATTTTTTAGTTTACAATGGAAACACCAACCCTGTAACAGCCTCCAAGCCCCCTGAACAAGGTTTTTGTTTTATATACAACAGGAACTAAAGTAACTGACAAAAATAGTCAGATATATAGTGCTGGGAAAAAGGAAAAGAGATGAAATCTTACGCAGTCACTGCTGAACTAAATTCAGGTATACCTTTAACTCGACATATTGTTGAAGGAGCGCTACTGTAGAAATGACAAAGTAATCAGCTAAACCATGAACTTGTGGCCTTGGGCAAGCCACTTTTCTCCCAAAGCCGCCTTCACCGTTAAGATTACTGTAAAAACACATGAAGCACTTGTGGAAAGGCAGGTATAAATATGGCTATTATTGCCACTGGAGCTTGCTTATAATCTGACTGCTGGAAGGCGTATACTGGATCCAGAAATCAAAATTAGGAGGGGGAAGGCCAAATACTCCCTGCTCCCATTGTCTACCAGATGTCAGAAGTAAAATGTTAAAAAAATTATTCTAAGTCATAACATATCAGACTCAGGGTATGGTCTGAAACAAATACTTGATTTTTAATTCTTGATAATTTATGTACTTGGAAGTCAGCTGCGCTTAAATAAGCATAGATCCTGGTGGTCAACTGTGTTGCTCTGAAGCAGTAGAACAAAAGTAGAGTCCAATGGCACCTTTAAGATCAACAAAGTTCTGTTCAAGGTATGAGGTTTTGTGTACATTGGAAGGAAGGTAAGGTTCTTAAATTAGCATGTTGCCCTTAGGCAAATTAATGTACCTTTTTCCTATACTTTTTTTGCAGTTTGAGCTGAAAATGAATTGTATACTAACCAGGGACAATAATGCCCCAGTTTCAAAACCCAATTACTGAACTCATTCACTTTCTTTTCATGACCACTAGGCAATTCTAGTCCACAAGCCACAAATCTATATTTTATGAATGTCTTGTTGCTCTTTCATCAGAGCACAGTCAGGACTAGAGCTGTCCAGAATATAAAGATTTTCCAGCAATTGAAGCTGAGAGAGCTATGCTTTCAAAGGCTTCTGACACCTTAGCAAACTGGGTTTTTGTGGGTTTGAAAGTAGATGCTTTAAAGCACATTTCCAACACTGTGGGTTGGAAGGTTTTGTGGGTTTGAAAGTAGATGCTTCAAAGCACATTTCCAACACTGTGGGTGAGGGTCAGTCATACAGCTGCTACTATCATCAGTGGGAATCAGAAAATATGAAGAAAGTGGAGGGGGGGGGACTTAAAAGAAGAGCTTTTATGCCTAGCTTCCAAGAGCCTGCTTCTTGCACACCTTATGCAGCGACACAGTAAAACTGAATTAAATGCACCAGCTCAGATTTTGAGGGATTCTCCTAGTGTTAAATCTTTACAGTAATCTCTAATCTTATGCATCAATGCAATTTACTTTCTACAGTTTAACTCACAGCACTGTCTAGAATCTAGTGTATAGAACAAGCAGTGAAAGTAGAAATTTCAGAACAGTTCTAATTCTAAACCTGATGTTGCATGATAAACAAATATTAATTTTCTGGAAAAGTGTACTTGGATCATAATTTCAGGCTTCTCTATGCAAGACAGAGACAGCAAGTGAGACCTGAATGAAGGAATGCATCACACCTGAGTCAGATGCTCAGACAATCTTAATTCTGCCAGCCAGTAATTCAACATCTCAGAGTTCTTTCCAAGTCACATTAGCCAACATCATATCAAGCTGGAGAAGCCAAGGGAGCACGTAGCCCAGATTTTAAGACTGTCTCAAAGTGGAGGCACACACTAAATAATCTACTTTCAATCCACTTTTCAACTGGAATTTACTGTGTGTACTGGCAAAATCCAGTTGGAAAGTGCATTGGAAGTGGATTGATAGTGGATTATTTAGTGTATGTGACTACAGATGGAGATCAACAGATTTATATCAGACTAGCTTCTCTTCCTCTCACAATGCAGGCAACCATTCATAAAGCTTAAAGATTTATCTGAAAGTGAGCAGTGACTCACAAAAGCTCATACCTTACCACAAATTTTGTTAGTCTTTAAGGTGCTACTGGACTCTTACTCTTTTTCTACTGCTACAGACAGACTAACATGGCTACCCAGACTTCTGGTTTCGGCGTTCACCATGGCGGCCACTTTCTCCCGGTGTTCCGGGAGACGGCTGCCAGAGCCCACGGTAGGGAGGGGGTGTGTGACTGTGCACGCCACCCCTGGAGCCCTTATGTTGGGCTCCGAGACATGGGGCACTAGAGAGCTCTTCCTCCGGCGACCCTGCCGGCGAAGGGGGGCTTCTCCATGCCCCGAAGGTCCTGCTGCGGAGCGTCCCAAATGGGAATTAGAAATCGCACACTGGAACAAGCGTTTGGTGGCTGAGCAAATTGAAAATGAAAGCGGATTTATCATTGAAATGTGAGTTAACGTTTAAGCGAAAAACACCAAAGACTGAGCCTAAAACCTTTGAAAGCGGGGGGGGGGGACTCTCCCCCGTTACGAAAAACCAAGCAAACCTTAAGCTACTACGAAAAGGGGGGTGGGCTAATGAAGCAAGATGGACTGAAATAAAAAGCATTTAAGAACTTACCAGGCTGATTTAAGAGTACCAGAGACTGTGATAACTTTTTACAAAAAGTAAACAATTTCCCAAACATGGCGCCCACGAGGAAGGATGAGAAAGACAAGCAAGTAAAACCTACACTTCTTTCTGGAACTGCCAGCCCAGCGAGTTCTGTGCCTAGACAGGACACAACTACAGAGCTGCAAAAGATGCTGGAACAAGTCACAGCACTGCATCACAAGTTCGATGCACAGCAAACCCAATTAACTGAGATAGCAAAAAAACCCAGAAAAAACTGAACAAGAGAAAGAGGTGGATGCCAATACTAAGAAGCTTAAAAAACAACTGCAGGCAATGGGGGAAAAAGAGACTGATGGAGGAGTCTCATGTGTTACAGCTACAAATAGAAAGAGCAAACTATGTCTTAAGATTTCAAGGTGTTCTGGAAGAGAAGGGAGAGAATCTGAAACAGACTATGTGTGATCTATTAGGCCCTATGGCAGATATAAAAACTGATATACTACAAAGCGAAATTGATAAGATCTATAGGTTATATCCAGAATTTACAAGAAAGAATAATCTGCCAGGGGAAGTTATAATAAGATTCTCCAGACGCCAAGTGAGAGATCAAATCCTCAAACCGACAAATGGATCTACCTTAAAAATCAAAGACAAAGAAATAAAAGTGTTGCAGGCAGGGGTCGTTTCATAGAAAAAGAGCTAGGGGAACTCATTAGCATAACTCATTAGCATATGCCACACCCCCTGACATCACCGGA
>NW_015167562.1:360800-384283 GCF_001447785.1 Gekko japonicus
TTAAATTTATGGACAAGAAAGAAAAAATTGTCTCTGTTGAAAAGGCACGTGAATTTTTGCATCAACATAGTCGTCCAGCAGGAGAAGTAGAAGTGGAGGAAGAGGACAGCAACAAAGATAGTGAAGAAGAGGGAGCAGTGGCACCTTCAGAGGAGGACTCAGACTCTAAATTGGGGGCAGTAGGCCCGAAGACAAGCTATCAATTGAGAAAGAAAAAGTATAAAAAATTAGATGTTATTGCACTCTGAAATCTCTTTCAATATATTGTTATAATTATTTCTTATTTTGCTTTTTAAGAAGTCAGAAACGATGGTGTTTAAATTTTTATCTTAGTTTAAATTGATTACTAGATGACCACATTCAATGGACCTGAATCGAATATGGAGTTAAAAGCTAACTTGTTAAGCAGTATGTATGACCACCATCTCTTGGGGTTTTAGTGGGTTTTCTTTTCTTTCTCCTATAGTTTGTAGATCCCCTTTCTAATTTTGTTGTAGTTTATAGAAAAACCCCCAACACGGCTACCCAACATGATTTATGGCAATATTTTTAGTGTACATACATCCTAGACTGAAAACAGATATTGGATTTTAGCTTGTAACAAAGTACAATAGTAAATAGATGGATTAATTTTTTAAAAAAGAAATAAGGTGAGTGGTCCTAAATGCTGGCTCCAAAAGAGAAGGCTCTATATCTAGCAACTTCTTCAAATTACGTAGTGCTCACTCTACAGTTCAATTGCATATGGAAACCTGGTATGTTCAGCCAGTTTCAAAAAAGTATTTTGGCATCACAAATGCTGTGTAAACAGCATTAGAACTCTCCACATAGATGAACGAGTTCTAAAAGAATTATCACCAGCCATTTCAATGTTTATATCACTCAGCGGCTGACCTGAACACTTCTTACTACATAAAATTAAGAAGCTGCATCCAACAATTAGTTAAGCAGACCAGTCTCCTGTTGACCAGTAACTACAGAAAAATAACAGACCACAGTAACTAGAAGCAATTGCTAGATTCTAGAGTCTATCACTCCAGTGGAAACTGGGAAACTGTGAGTGTTAGGATTAGATAAATCTAGACTGATTCAAATGGCTTTCAGCAACTCACTACCTCTCAGCCTACAGGGCTGAATAAAGGCTGTAATGCTGATCTGAGGTCTTTGGCACAGAGGAGGGATGAAATGTAGCTGGCAGACATGTTTCATCCGCAGTTCAAAACACAACTGCTAAGAGATTCAGTTAGCAAAAGCTCTCAAGGCTGGTTTGCACAGTAGGGTTGTTATATCCCCACCATACCCTGCCAAAGCGAGAATGGCAAGTCCCCAACTTTCTAAAGTCAGTTTTTGGTGGCACAGAGGTCTGCAGATTGGGTGGCAGTGGGGAGGATTTGGGGTGACAACCATTCATGAACAGATAATTTGTATTTATAGCATACAGACTTTGGATCCAAACCAGGAACTGCTATGACTTTTAAAAAATTCTAAGCATTTTCTAGAGAAACACCTGCTGTATGGGACTGGTGACAATAAATATGATTCTCATGTCATATTTGGTAGTGTGACAAATTGCTGCAATGTTACTTTAAATATCAATGGCAAGTTAATAGTAAATCAAGTAATAGTAAATATGTAGATTACTTTTCTGTAGATTTCAGGCCTAGGGTATAGACTTACTATAAGTGTTGCTTTTCAACCATTTTTAAATTATGATTCCAATGTATCAGAATATTATTAAACTTTTAAAAGAGATGTAAACTGGCAACTGGAAAAATACACTCCAAGGAATCCAAGGAGACAGGAGCAAACCCAAGAAACTCTAGGAATAAATAAAAAAATCAAATGGAATCGGGGGGTAAAGAAAGAAAAGAATGTAAATGCACTCTAGGACACAGAGAGAAAAAGGGGAACAACAGAAAGAAAATTAAAGCAACACCACATTAAAACCATAGTAAAAATGATTTTGTGGTTAACACAGCAAGGTGATAGAAGTTGAGTGCCTAAGTATTAGAATTAGAAGATCCATACACACATAGAGGAATTGTTGCCGATAGCCAGCATCTATGTATAAGGTTTTGTCCCAGCAATCAGAACAGAACAAATGTTTTCTGCTCCATTCATTCTGCTCCATACATTTAGTAGTTTGTGAATGCACAACTTTCCCCATAAAAGCATTCAATTCCACACCAGATTGCTGACAAACATGAACCTCTTTTGAGGGCAGCAGAGAGAAAAAGTTAATATCCACCACTATAATCTTCCTACAAGGGAAATATTCCACACATTTTCCCATAATGTTGAATAAAACTTGTAGCTAGTTACATTTAATGCAGAAGAAAATATTTTCATCTTTATCTTATGTTGATGTTCCACTTTTTGAATCATCATTTTATAGTACATATGCTGCAATTGTTCTTAGACATTTGTATAAGCAATAGTAACTTATTAAACTCATGAACAACTTTTACATTATGCATGACATGCAAGAACTTATTTTGAACCCCCACATTAAAAATTTATTATACCAGAACTGTCATCTTAATATGGCCATTTCAATGGGGTTGAGCTGCTGCGGGGAAAAAGGGGGGGGGATTCTATGACGCCTTTTATTTTCATATCACTATGCATCTGAAGGGAAAACTCAGGGCAAATATCCAAGTCCTAGAGACTTACCTTAACATGATAATGAGCGTCAAGTAATATGTTTGCAGGCTTGAGGTCCAGATGTAGCAAGGGTGGGGACATACAGTGAAGAAAGTTCATGCCCACAGCTGTCTCGTGGATAATTCGGAAGCGCAGTTTCCAAGGCAGTGGCTCTGAGGCCAGGAGCTTTTCAAGTGACCCCGTCTCCATATATTCCATGACCAAGCCCACTGGCTCCTTACAGATGCCATAAACTGGAAGGATGTAGCGAAACTTTGCCATTTCCATTTTCTTGGCTTCTTCCAACAGTTCCATACGTTCTCTAGATAAAAAGTGCAGAAAAGGGACTGATTTAGCTCACATCTATTAATGGTGTTCCACCCATTTCTTGGTGCTGACATTTTACATGTGATTTAACGAGAAATGCAATGTATAAATTCCACATAGTCACTCCCACTGTATCATTATTAAGAGTTACTGAATAGAAGACTAATTATTGACTTAGGAACAATATTGATTGCCCCCTCTCTCCCAACACTAGAAAAGGAGAAAGCGATTTCTCATTATAGAAATATTCCTTTTCTTCTACAAATTGTCTGGTGCACGCAGAAGATTTGGGGGGGGGGGTTTAGTGGCAATGGCAAGTCATGGTTGTTTAGTAAACCAATGTGGCTACATTGATCATCATGAAATGGGTAAATTCTACCTGACATTATTGGGGAGGAGGCATGAGCACTGTTGGCAACAGACCCATATTTAGTATACCACCAGTCAGTTAAAACCTGCAGTAGTACTCACTTACAAGCAACATGGTACCTTAATCAGTCAGTTCATTTGAGAGTGGCAACAGACAGGAGAGTTATGGAAGTCAAGAGCACTTACTCTCTACCATGAACAGGACCCACTCTGTTCATGTAGATGAAGTTTAATTTCTTATAAAATGCATGCCATTTTGCAATCCACATTATCAAGTCAAAACCATTCATTAAAAGAGTACATGGACTTCACATAAGGCACAATAAGAAAACCTCTGAAATATTATTTTACAGTCTAATTTCATATAAATAATTTATGTGGAACTAGAACAAGCATAGCTATTTTGGCTTATAAATAAGTAGCCTCCCCTCAAGACCGCACAAAGACATATTCAGGGTGCGGTCAGACGACGTGCTAAGAGCGGGTTAAACTGCTCTGGTTCTAACTGGATTATATTTGATCTGGATAATCGTGATCACATTTTACCTCCCTTATCCCGCCTCACAGCACAGTCACATTGCTCCCTGGCGTCTATACTACTGACACACAGGAGTGTGCGTCAGCAGGGTTTTTTTTTAACTTTTTCTCAGTTTGCGCATGCGCATATGCACCCCTCCATAGAATGGGGGGAACTATCATGGTGCATGCGCAGAACCACCAGCGCGAATCAATCCAACCCCTCCAACAAAAGACTTCCCTTTAAATGTTTCACCCGAAAATGGCCTCTGTGAGATCCCGAACTCATCTAAATGCTAAAACAAGTGACCGTTTAAATGTGGGCTTTCTAAACATGGTGGCGGAGCTCCGCCTATGCACACACCGCCAACGCATTAAAAAATGGCAGGCGAAAAGCGGAAGCAGGGGGGGGGTTTAAACCAGAAGTGGCTTGACACCGGAGGAGCGATCACACGGGGGGGGGGGGGGGGGGGGTTTTAATCACTTTGGGACCTGGTAACAAAATACTCTGGGTTAAAGTGGTTTTGAGCCGGAAACCAACAGCTGTGGATGGGAGGCAGATGTTGACTGTGTGATCGTGCAGACAAAATCTGTTGCTGAAGCGTGACAACAGATCAAACAGCACATCTGAACACACCCTCAGTATCATAAAACTCTTTCATTACAGTGCAACCTCTTGTAACAAACATGAAATACATAACCTGGACCCTGGTCACACAAGTGGGATTAATCTGCAGGGGACGGGAGGCTTTTAGAGCCGGAGCAAAGAAATGCATGGTAGCGTGATCTCACCTTCCCCCGAGGCTACGTGCCCAAGCTTCCAGCAGCCCATCACACCATGCGAGGCAACACAGCAGCAAGGTGTTTGTGCGCATGCGTGGGACGCCGACAGGCGCTGGCTGTGACGGCCTACCAGTGCTTCCTGATCAAACGCCCGCACACGCCGTGCATTATCAGGAAAATAGTACATGGTTCCTGGTAGCTTTGAAATCCGCATCTTCGGGTCGAAGCTGCAGGTTAGAGATGGGAGTGCGACGATTCAGAGATTGCGCTGCTTTAATCCGCAGGCAAGCCGTCCCTCTCGCAGGGCAAATTCTCCGTGTGACCAGGGGCCTAGTGTTGAATTTTATTTGTGCTATGGTGAAAAAAATGAGGAGGTGGACATAAAGTGAACTATTTACTAGATTCATTTTTTAAAAAAATTGATCACCTATCCTCATGACTGGGAGGGACAGGGACAAGAACAAACCAGGCCTCTGTGCACCCTCCTAGATTGCCTGACTACAGCATGAAGTGGTCCTCTCTTAAACCCCTTCTGGTGCCTGCTTGATGATCCCATTGCTCACAGGTTTACTGATGTGAATTACACTTAAATTGGTAGACTTAGCTTGTACATACATCTAGCAAGAACAGAGATTAAGTGGCTGAATTCAACTCTCTTGAAGTCCAAAACAAACTCACTTCCATACGCAACTTGCATGCACAGAACACCCAGAAAAGCCCTGGTAGTGCTGGTTTTCCAGGGTTATTTGCTAATGTTCAAGACAAATTACAGCATATAGATTAGAATTTGATATAGAAAAATATTCTATTTACTTTAAGCAAGCTAAGGACTTCAGTATGCTGGTGAGCAAGTCATGAACAAACAGCCTGTATGGGGGTCTGGCTGTAGGCTTGGGTTGCCAACCTCCAAGTGGTGGCTGGAGATCTCCTGCTATTATAACTGATCTCCAGGCACGATCAGTTCACCTGCAGAAAATGGCCGCTCTGGAAGGTGGACTCTATGGCATTATGCCCCAAACCCCATCCCCCTCATCCTCCCCCCCCAAAAAAATTTCCAGGTTTTCCTAACCCGGAACTGCAGGCTTCAAAGAATTTTTAAAAGATCCACTCAGCACACACTAATGAAGTCATGAGATGCTGTTCTCCAAGAAGATCAGATGGCATTAAGCCATCTGAACAGGTATACTAGTCAAGAAACATCCAGCATTTGCACATCAATTTAGTACTCAATTAACAAGAGAACAGGTGTTAAGTAGTTACAGCTCAAATGGTTTATTATTATTGTCCTAGGAAAGGGTCTCAAGAAGTATGAAAGTATGATAAATAAAAATTTAACATTCAAATTACAAACACAGGATTGAGTCCAAAGTACTACCAGCGGGGCTCTACAATCTGAAAGGAACTCCCACCAAAACAGATTTAGCTCCTGAAAACACTGCTCCTAGAGGGCAGAGGCATTGAGGAAAATGCAAAGGAGGGCTAAGTGAGAGGGATAAACAGCCAAAATCCCCCTCCCATTTTCAGAAGTAGCTTACCATTGGCAGGTGAGGATACAATGACATTTGAATCAAACCTGCAGTCCATTAACTGACAAGCCCACATTTAGAAGCAAGAGTTCTGATTTCTGACAATTAGGGCTGATGAATCACCCTAAGGAAGAGCAAATTAAAGAGCCAAGTCTCCATAAGACCTGGAGTCCATCTGTGAAGTTCTGCTTAAACAACAGTCGTTCTTCAGTTTTGGTATGGTAAGAGATGAGGGACATGGCTATATGGTAGAGCAACTGCTTTGCATGCAGAAGGTCTCAAGTTCAGTACCTGGCATCTCCAGTGACAAGGACCAGGTGACGAGAAAGACCCTGAGAGAGTCTGGAGGGACCTAAGACCCTGGAGAGATTCTGCCAGTCTGAGTAGACAGTACCGACCTTGGGAGACATGTATAAAGCAGCTTCATGTATGGTCAGATAAAGAGGGCTTTTTCTAGCTTCCACAAATATTGCTATTGTGCCCTAGAGATGGGTAATTACATTTGAAGAAAAATACCAAGGTTCTTGCTCAGGGAAGGGAGGGCCAGGGATTGAACAGAACCACCAACTTTTCCCCCTAAGCATGCATAATTCATCAAGCTCCAGCTAGCTTGGGATGCACAAAGGTACGATGTGCCTGAACCGTGAGGTAGAATTAGTGAGAACAGTCAGTCATTATCTTAATACGTAAAAAAGAGGTCGAACCAAAGATCCATTTATTAAAAAAACAAAAAAATCTGTGTCCTGTTAGATGAAAAGACTTGCAGTGATACACTACACCACATCCATATCCAGTTATGGAATAGCCTACATTTTAATGTTGAGCAAGCAATGGAGTTGGAATTCTGAGTCCTATACTTCGTGCTTCACATACTGGCAATATTCACACTGAAAAGATGATGGAACCTAGAAGAAACTAGCTCTGTAAAGCTTGTACACCACGGTGTAGTGGTTAAGAATGGCTAACCTGGAGAACCGGGTTTGATCCCCCACTCCTCCCCATGAAACCTGCTGAGTCACAGTTCTCTCAGAACTCTCTCAGCCCCACCTACCTCACAAGCAGTGTTCCCTCTAAGTTGAGTTAGTGTGAACTAGCTGACAGGGTTTTTTTATCTTGTTTTAGACCTTTACTGCCACATAAATGGCTTTAAACAGTCAATCCCACACTCTAACAATTCATTTTGGGGACAGATTTATTTATTTTTTTGTCTCAGCCAATGCAAGAACACTATGCCTTCTGTACAAAACCATTCAGAAGAGATCTATGGTAGCTCCAGAAAGATCTGTTCAGTAACCCAAAGTAACACCACAACCTACTTCTGCATCTGTACCCTCTTACAAGCAGCTGGATTGTTCTCTTTGTACCATTTAAGTGGCCCTTGTCTCCCTGAAATTTATCTGAAGAAGTGTCCATGTACAGGAAAGTTGATACCCAGTTTGGTGTTTAAGGTGCCGCTGGATTCAAATTTTGTTCTGTTGCAAGTTCAGACCAACATGGCTACCCACCAGAATCTATCCCTAAATGTGTGTGTATCTCCTTTTACTGTAATGCCCAAAGGACTGTACTCTGTGGATTACAATTATAAAAACTGGCTTGGCAAGCAGTACTACTTTAAAAGTGTATGTTTCTAGCATCTACATCCTGAGAGAAGCCAGTCAAATGCTTCATTAGTGTTTCAAAAGGGAAGATAAAGATCCAGCAGAAGTTAGTAAAAAATAATTTGCATACTCATTCTGTGAACTAGCTACAGGAGGAGGAGATCAGTCCATTCCCAGCTGGAAGGCTCAACCGTACCTTTCCAGAACTCAGCCTGCCCCACAATTGTTTCCACAGTACAGGCCACAGAAATATGTATCACTATTTCACTTTTTGGGATAAGCAGTTCTGAAAGTCTCAGACAACAGATGTAGTACAGATAACATGGCTAGGACTCCCCCCATTTGTTTTTCTATGTCCTTCACAGTGACAAACCATGCAGAAGTTTAACAGGTAAAGCCTTCCATTCCCTATACTGTCATGCCAAGACAATTCTTACCTGTTAAATTTCTACCACCCAAAGCACTCTTAAAGACAAGAGAAACCATGTCTGGCAAAAACTGAACTCACTATCACTAGCAGTTATAGTTTTTAAACCTTGCTCAATAGAAGCTGTTTGTATGGTGATTTTTGTACCAGATGTTGCAGGAAGCAATTAGGAGCCACACAGGCATGTATGGACAAGAAGAGGTATGCATAATGCAGCAACAGCATATTCTTTAACTCCTTTCAGCAAATTAACAGACCGTTCTTGAGACCTTGCCCACATTTGAGACATAAAAATAATCCAAACTATCCACACTGTGTTCTTCACTTACTGAATAAGGATGCTTGTTCTTCAATAAAATGCTAATGTGTTTTAACGGTTACCAATACTGGAACCATCTTGTCCAATAAGTTTTTAAGGATAAGCTGATCAGCACAATCTTTCTAATACAGTGATGTATCTCAGCTTTTTACAATATTTTTGTTCACAAGGTGATTTTCTGAATACCACAAGATGTATAAAAGGCTGCAGGATGTAGGGTTCCCAAGTACCTACCTACGATCCGGCGGGGGACACATGCTTCCCCGCCAGAAGATTCTTGCTTGGAACACAGGCGCTGCACTATTCCATCACTCAGACGTGACGTAGGTACCATCGAGTTTCCAGCCCCATTGCTACAGCGTCGCCCGGCTACGTGCCTATGTCACGTCTGGGCGACGGAATAGTGCAGCACCTGTGTTTTCCCCGCGGGAATGGTCCCGCGAAGAACAATACATCCCCCACCGAATTAAGGTAAGTACTTGGGAGCCCTGGCAGGATGCCATACCCCAGTTCAATTCATGTTAAGGCTTTACATAGCATAGCTATTTGCAATCTAATTTTAATACAAAATACACAAAACAGTGCTTCTTTGTGTAAGAACTTCACCATGAGAAAATGGTGCGGTTGGCCTTAAGTGTCATGTAATTATTACCTTTCAAAGCAGGTTCTCTGTACTATGTAGCACTTGACCTTAAGGGGGAGGAGACAAGGTAAATGCTTGGCTTTCCCGCACTATCAGAAATCCTGGTGGGAAAATATATGGGTGGAACAGGTAAAAGCCAAAAACAAAAGTGGGAAGAACAACCAGGAGTTCCTTCTTGGTGGGCAGAGAATTCTGGTAGAACAAGGAATGATGGATACATCTCATGGGGAAAGAAATGTGCCTCAGAACAAAAGGCTCAGAAGAAAGATCATTACTCTAAAAGGGATTTTAGAAGTTCCCTCATTTCTTCTTTCAAGTAGAAAAATACTTTCAGATTTTCAAAATAAATGCATACGTTTTGAACAAAGACCATACAAAATACTTCCCTTTGTTGGGAACCAAAGAAATTAAACTATCATTGAAGTTGTCTTCCATATTTAAAATTAAAGATTTTGGTGATTATTCTTTTTCTAGTCTCATCCATTTTCAGAAGGCCAGCTTCAATTATCTCTCTAAGGCAATAAGCTTTGGTATACCCTTTGAACATCTTTGGGGTCTCTGTGGATAATGACAGAGCTTCAAGTTCTTCACCTGTGATGCAAGTCTGATTTCTTCCTGGTTTTACAACTGACATGACACACTTATATGCTGTTGAACTGAATGATGATTTGGACAACAGCCATAGCCCTCCGTCCGCAGATGTAGAAAAGGCAGCACTTAAACACAGCTCTTTACTTCTTGTTTCGTTTATACAAACATCCAAAATAGAACAGGATTCCCCTTTTCTACATCCTTGCACTGGTTGCCCAAAAATCCAAAATAGAACAGGATCCCCCTTTTCTACATCCTTGCACTGGTTGCCACACACATGGCTGTATTTGATTGGGAACCAAAGATCTGCTATAGCTATAATAAGTTCCTGGCCCCTTGTGTGAAACTGATCTGGGGACTGGAGGTAGGTGGAGGGTGTGTAGTATAACTGGCTTCAACCAATCAATGTTGTCTGCAGCTGGCCTCTGTAGCTGACTTGCAGGGCTAGTTTCTTCAGTGCTTGACGCTGGTAATGGAAATAATGTTTGAATTGAACACAATTAGGTAGCTTCTGAATAGGCCTTACCACTGTAGAAATATTACGTTTTTACCCTACCTGGATTCAAAAGTTACTTTGCTTGCTGCCTTCCTGTTAAATGGAAGCCATTCTGTCATTTAAACACTTATATTCCCAGAGTTACAGCTGCAATCTATCAATATCTTGCTCATACTTTACTTAGCCAGAATGACTTCAATGGTATCATCAGATACAAGAATTCTGGCTCTCAATAAAGACAGATCGAGTTGTCTGAAAGATTAGGTTTCTAGAAGCTGAATGGATTTTGTCATCAATACCACCTTGGAGGCAGAGGAAAGGTATTCCTGGCTGCACATACAGTGTTTTTCAATTCCTAGCTGCATCTAGCACAAAAAGCTTAGATTTCATGTACATACAGAAATGCAATGAAGTGATACTTATACTGCAGCCACAGCATTCTTTCACTGAAGCCCCAGGTTCTCTTTGGGACCCACAGGGTTACACAAATCATTCTAGGTATCTAATGATCTCACCTCTCCCTAGTGGCTATTTGAAAAACTATGTTAAATGAGTGGGCCTTGCAGAGGTTGCCAATTTATGGATTGCTCAAGCTGCTCTAAAATAGCATGTTATTTTATCATTTTAAAAAGTTTCTAGACAACCTTCCTTGAACATTCAAGGCAGTTTACAATGACTATCAGAACATTTCAGTTCACAAATCAGTTTGACAGTTATTAGCATTACTGTGACCTTCCCATAACACACTATGGGTATGAGTTTTAAATCTCTTAATGAAAACATCTACAAATTGATATGTGCTACTTCTGCAACTGTGGGGATGCACTGCCCTAGTGATGATCTCTAAACCAGGATTAAGTGTTTGAAAACCTAAACATAAAAAACAAACACAGAACAAGTTTGTTGCACTTGCCCTTGACTATGCCTCAGTGGAGGAAAGAAGAACCACATTTAGCACATTCTAAGGCAGGGTACCCCAACATGGAGCTCACAAGCACCATGGCGCGTACCAGTATTTCTCTGGCACCCACCAAGCTTTCCAAAAGTAGGTGGGGCTTTTAAAAGGCAGGGCTTGTTATTATTCCCCTGAGATTCTTTTGCAATTGGCTCCGCCTCCCATGGCAGTCATTTTGGGGTGGCACCATGCCTTTCTAAGGAGGGCTTTCTCAAAGCCACTAAATAATGACTACATTGAGAAAAATGTTAATAGCAAGAAGTTTTCCCTAGAAAACTCTGTGTCTGTTTTCACAGTGGAAAGTGTGCAGCACATACCCACACCAGAGCCATTCGGTGTCTGAAGAACAGTCAAATTGAAGTGACTAGAAATAAGGTTCTAGAGCTACTAGGCAAATTGAAAATGAGTAAGACTGGATGGTGTACACCAAAGGTCCTTAAGGAGCTCAAATGTGAAACTGCTGGTCTAATAGTATCTCTAACTGGTCACTAAAAATCAGCCTGTGTACCAGAGGACAGAAAAGTAGCAAACATTACAACAGTTTTTTAAAAAGGGATCCAGGGGGATATCAAAAACTATAGGCCAATTAACCTAATATCTGTCCCAAGTAAATCAGTACAATTGATAGAAGCTGTTATTAAAGATAGAATTATTAAGGTCGACTCAGTGTACCGCTGCAGTAAAAAAAAGGCAAACTCCATGCGGGAGATTATTGGGAAAGAAATGAAAATGAAATGGTCAGTTTTGTAATGCCCCTGTATAAATCTATGGCGACACCTTATTTGGAGTACTGTGTGCAGTTCTGGTCACTGTATCTTTAAAAGAAATATTGTGGAGTTGGAAAAAATACAGAAGAGGGCAACCAAGATGACTGAGGGGCTGGAGTTCTTCTTATGAAGAAAAGGCTATAGAATCTGGGACTTTTCAGTTTAGAAACAACAATGAATTGTAGAAAAGAGCAAGAATCCAGTAGCACCTTAAAGACTAACAGAATTTGTGGCAGGGTATGCGCTTTCATGAGTCACTGCCCACTTCTTCAGATTCTTAAGGTGCTACTGAACTCTTGCTCTTTTCTATTGCTACAAACACAGCTACCCACCATCTTGAGCTAAGAGTTGGTGGGGGAGAAGACATAACCGAGGTTTATACAAAAATATGTAATGGAGAAAGTGGAGAGAGAACATTTTCTTCCTCTCCCATAAAACTAGTACTTGGGAAGTTGATTGGAAATCATTTCAGGACAGACAAAAGGAAATAATTATTCACCAACTAAAGAAATTGTGGAATTCACTGCATGGAAGTACCTATCACCACAAGCGTGGATGGCTTTGAAAGATGGTTAGACACTTATGTAGGATATGTCCATCAATGGCTATTAGACATGGTGGCTAAAGGGAACCAGCATATTCAGAGGTAGCAAACCTTTGAATACCAGGGTCAGGCCTGTTATTGGCCCTCCAAAGTAACTGCTTGGGTACTGTGTGAAACATACTGCTGGACTACATGGATTACTGATCTAATTCAGCTGGGCTCAAGGTCCTTATGCACTTTTACAAAAGGGATCATTGGCAGAAGACACAAAGTTAATCATATTAGCAAAGTTACTAGTGTGGGGGGTTTTTTAACAAAAAAACACCCAAATAATTCAGAATCAAATAGCACATTTTGAAGGCTTATGCTTTCAGTGCTAAATGCCTTCTAGCCGACAAATCTGTACAATTGTTACCAAAGAATTTACACCAACAGAAAGTGTTCAGGCGCTACCAAATGGAAATGGCAAGCCACATTCCAGACCCTACAAGTAACTTCTATAGCATAGTGGCAAAGAGAAACTCCTTATGGGCATAGCAGATGTTATCACTCCCAGCCCCTTCACCACTGCTGCTGCTACTATTATACCACTCAGTCTGGCATCTGAATGGATCTGGTTAGTATGATCAAGCTATGCACTGAAGCTGACAGCAGCAGGGAGTAAACATTTGTGGTGCACTGAGATGTCCAAAGGTACTATGCAGAATGATAAAGGGCTGATCACTTTAGGAAGCATCGATGTTTTGCGTTGAGTGGCCCACAGAAACACACACTGCTTATATGATAAAAACCACAGTGTGCACTGAAGCTGACAGCAGCAGGGCGTAAACATTTGTGGTGCACTGAGATGCCCAAAGGTACTATGCAGAATGATAAAGGGTTGATCTCTTTAGAAAGCATCGATGTTGTGCGTGAGTGGCCCACAGAAACACACACTGCTTATATGATAAAAACCACACAAATATTTATGCTGTGAAGACACTGGCTTAGACTCTTCCCACAGTATGAACAGGAATAATTCTTTGCTCAGAGGTCTGAGGAATGTATTTTTTATAAGGGACATTTCCTTATGCCGGAATAATTACAAATGGAGAAAGTAAAACGAAAGTATTTTTGCTTTTTGAACACTGATTTCTATTTACAGTAACTCAGTGGTGTTTAGGTGGGTAACTGTTTTGGTCTGAAGCAGCAGAACAAAGTTTGACTCCAATGGCACCTTGGTTAACTCTTGCATTTACGTGCTAATTTACTGGCCACCTGATCCAATTTCATCTCTGCATATGCATCTTGGCTCTGAGTGGCCCCTCCTAATGGCTGCCCCCCCCTTTCCTGTGAATAGCCCTTGAGGAGATTTCATTCCAATTTGTCTTAAGAAATGTGCTTTGCACATAAAAGCTTACACATTGACACAGATACATTACAAGTTCGAAAAGTATGTACTCTAAGCTTGTAGGCTAACTGCAATATTGCTTAAGCAGCTTGCTCCATAAACATCACAAGTCAAGTCACTTTTCCACTGTTTTTCTTGCTGACTCAACATAATTATGCTTTAATAGGCACACAACTTTAGGTGAATTAACAGCAACAATCAAACAATTGCTTTAAGGTTTTAATTTGAACTACTGCTTACACTGGATGCCATTTTAGTCACAGAGGACTGTGGCAGGTGTGAACAGCTTTTATTTCTATATATATTAGGCCCTGGTCACACGGGCCAGATAATGCACGGGTGAGGCATGGCTGTTTGCCCTGGAGCAAAGTAAAGTGCAGCAACCCAATCACATGTCCCATGGAGTTCTTGTGGTTACGCCGGTAGGTGCCGATCACACGGCTATCCTGAAGTGCGGCAAAGAAGCGATGCGGCGCTATCACACCAGCAATCGCTAGGCGTGATCACACCGGCAATCGCTAGGCGCCGCTTCCGTGGCAAACGAGAATTTTTTCCCCACCAAAGTTTGTGCATGCGCATGATTGAGCAAGCGCATCCTGTGGAGACAAAAAACCCACATCTGATTTGCGACGGGACATGGACAGGCGCCGAATGCCACAGGATTCGAGCAGAAACACGATCAGACGCCCACCCTTGCCCCGCATTTTCCGGAAACTAGTACATTGTATACGGTAGTTTTTTACTCCGCATTTTCGGCGGGAAGCCACGGGTTAGCCACAGGTGAACTACGCTTCCCAGATGTTGCGGTGTGATCACGCACCGAAAATCCACCTATCATCCGTGTCTTTAGCGCGGCAACTTCTCCGTGCGAATGGGACCTTAGTACCATAAATATCCAGGGCATAAAAGAGCTTAAAGGGATTCGTAGAAAAGGTAATCTTTAAGAAAAGTGTGAAGAAACGATGCCAGGCATGAGCAGGAACGAGGGAATTGATAGAAATTAGCCAGAGACCCTTGGAGAGCTCAGAGTGACAGAACTGGAGGCAATGATATATTGGGAAACAGTTTGCCTCCCTCAGCCTACTATGGTTATTTCCAGGTAATGCAAGTGAGGAACACCCAGTTCACCCTCCCTCATAAAACACAGTCAAGATGTCAACACAGTAGAACTGGTGTGGGAGACTGTGAGAGAGTTATCCATTCTTTGGCAGGAAAAAATATCCTCCACAGACCTTTACAAAGATAAATGAATTCCTCAAAACCAGGAATGGAATCTTTGCATGCAACTACCACCCACATAAATCAAGCCACATTAAATGAAATGCCCAGATTTGAATGTGACAGTTCTCAAGTACTAAACAAATGGTATGCAAGATCTCACTTGGACTGGAATACCAGCCATACAATTCAATCCAGTTATACCACCACAGTTATCTCTTGATAAAACATTGGATAATTAATACAAACACAGATAAGCGAAACGGTAACTATTCTTGCCTCCCAATCATAATTACAATGAGCTTAAAAGAGAAAATCCTGCTTACATTCCATTCTTTTATTTGTACTTCAAATATGTACTTTAAAAAAAAACACCCGAAGCACTTCCTGCTTCAGTGCTGCCTGTTTTGACCTCTGGAGCTGCAACGGGTACAGTTTATGAGGAAAAGCCAACACCCGCCTAACTAAGGCAGGGCTCAGTATGCTGGGAACTGCTCCCAGCCAAGAGGGCACAAGATGACATGTCAAACTAAGCTAGTATGAGATCCCTGCTGGCAGCCTGAAGTGGTTAAGCCCCATCCTCCAACATCACAGGCCTGCCCAGGGCATTGCAGCCAACGAGCAACACACAGGCTGCTGGAATTGCCCTTAGCCTTTTTTTTTTTTACATTAGCTACATCCAAGCGATTTAATAGCTACATTTAGTCACCATTTATATATACACACAGTTATAAGTGAGACAGTTGGTAATACTTTGCAATGTGGCTGGGACCCATGCAAACGTTTACGGGCCGCATCTCTAAGTACATTAAACCACTAGTTTTCATTATTTTCATTTGGCATGTTCAAATCAAATCAAATACCTTTAATGGCATATCAATAAAATACATGGTGTGATAAAATATGAACAAGAAGGCATTACAGAGACAGCAAAATAAGGCTGATCGTACAGAAACCTTGTATCTTCCTTTAACCGCTTCAGCCAAGAACCTAACGACCAGAGCTGTGATGTCCGGGTTTGTGTCATTTAATAGACATTGGATTATTCTGTCATTGTTAAAACAATGCTTAGGGTATAGTGGAGAGGAAAGGAGTTTCTTATGTGTACCTGCGTGCAATTGACAATCCAAGATGGTATGATAGTCGGGCCCATTTGGCATTAGGGTTGCCAAGTGCAATCTTCGCCGCAGCGGGGGACTCATCCTCGTCCTCGTCACTCGGAAGTGATGCAACCACGCTGGGGGCGGGGCCATGACCATCCGAGGGAAAACCATAGAGTTTTCTCTCAAATGACGTGGCCCTGCCCCAGGCCCGTAGCTAACGCGGGGCCCACAGGGCCTGGCCCCCTAGCAGTTTTTATGGGCCCCCTTCCTGAGCCTCAGCTCCCCTACCCCAGCTCCCCCTGATTGCCTGTCAGCCCATTGGCAGGGAGGACAAGGACAGTGGTTTCAGAGGCTGCCCCTGGTGCTGTGCCGTGGGAAGAGGCACTGGGGCTCCTGGGGGGGAGAGCTGGACTTGGAGGCTGTGGCTGCTGCAGCCCTTGCCCTGGAAACTTTGATTGGCCCCCTCCCTAAAAAGTCCTTAGCTACGGGGCTGCCCTGCCCCCAGCGTGCCCGGTGTGGTCGCGTCACTTCTGGGTCATGTGCACGTCGGGGTGGGGTTCCTCCCGGGGCCTGATCCGCTAGCGGCGGGGAACAGGCCTCTGGGGTGGGGGTTTCCCGCCCCCTGGGGGGACTTGGCAAGCCTATTTGGCATGCTGCTCTAGCCAATTCTCAACAAAAAAAGGAGAGGGGGAAATCTGGAAGCTTCTAATCCTTCACTTACCTGATTTTTTTTAATGCCACGGTTTATGCATTACTCAATCACATAATGTTCTTTCCAAATCTGAGATTACCTTACTTCCTGCAGCAAGGCATTTTCAGAAACAAAATAGCTATTGTATCTCTAGGCTGTACCAGCAAACAAGTACAAACACCACCTCATGGGTCATGATTAGGGTCATGTTTGCCCAAGCTTCCTTTAAATGGTGAAAGGAATGTTACTACTTTATACTTCAGTGTGAGTCTGGAAGCCAAGATCTTTGTCTAAGTCACAGTGAAAGGAGCGCATGACAACACAATCCTTCTGTACAGACTGTCTCTTGTTATTGTACTGCCAGCAATCCTCAGCCTCCTCCTATCTGGTGCGGTGGCTAGAGTGTCCACTTCTAACAGGGGAACAGTCAGTGTCTAAAACCTTGGGAAGTTTCCATCAGTGTTCCCTCTAAGCTGAGTTAGTGTGAGCTAGCTCACAGTTTTTTAGCCTCTGGCTCACACATTTTTGTCTTAGCTCAGGAAGGATGGCTCCAGAGCAAACTAATTCATGCAGTAGACAAATTGCTTGCTCACAACTTTAATGCCCACAGCTCACAAAGTAGTATTTTTGCTCACAAGGCTCCACAGCTTAGATGGAGCATTGGTTTCCATATCTCTGTATTGCTCTCTATGCTCTATACACTATACTCTTTCTCTAGTTTTGTAGTTGGATTTTGTTTTACTGTTGACTGCATTGCTTTTAACTGTTTTTAGTCCACCTCGAGTCTCAGTGAGAAAGGTGGACTATAAATGAAGTAAAATAAATATAAATAAATAAATAAAACTAGAGCTAGAATGATCTAAGTTTAAATTCCTGCACTCCCATAAGGTTTTGCCAGTTATGCCCTCTCGGTGTACCATCTCATAGGGTGGTTGTGAGGATTAAATTAAGGAAATAACTGTACATGCTACTTTCAGCTATTTAAAGGGGGGGGAGTAAAAAATGCAAAAAGAGCTTCCTGAAGGAGGAATACAGTAAAAAATGCAAAATGCAATATTCACCCCTACCTGAAGAAAAATCATTAAAAGCCCAGCATTCGAGACAATTACAGACCCAGAAGTCTGCCCTACATGCCATGATGCAGCAGTATTAAAAACAGGTGCAAGAAGGGCAAAGAAATGTTGATCAACTATGTGTGTATGTATGTGGACTGTGTGAGAACAGGTACAGTCCACTTGCAAGAAAAATGGTTTCACCTTATCTGCACACAAAGATATGTAAAGTAAATCTGAAGAAAAATAATTCCTGACACACACTCTCTCTACACACACACACACGTGTGTGTGTGTGTATGTAAATTATCTGTTCTGTACCAGACCTTTTTTAACTTGTGTCGCACCATTTATTTATTTATTATTTGTATTTATACCCCGCCTTGCCTGACAAGCAGGCTCAAGGCGGCTAACAGAATTAAATAGCATGACAAAAAAATAAAACAAATTAATACCATATCAGTAGTTTGACTTCTAGGAAGTTTGGATAGTGTAGTTTGACTTCTAGGAAGTGGGTAAGTCTGACACTGAATAAAGGGACTGGACTGGATGGCCTTCAAGGTTTCTTCCAAGACTGCAATCCTGAAACCATATGTGCAATAACAACCTTTATAACAACAAGGCATATTCATGTGTAAAAGAAAAATATACTACCGGGGTACCAGGTTACATAATTTGGACCATGGATTTTGAGTACTTGAGTATTAGTCGTGAACATTTTGCAATACATAATGACGAATTAGCAATCAAATTCCAGTGCTTTACAGTTAGAACTGAGTGACATGCAAATTACTAGGATTTAGTTCTGGTATTTCTTAATTGGTATATGTGTGTGTGCATGTGTTACGGTATTCTGAAGTGGCTAGCAATTGCTGTGGTAAGTGTTTTTCTGATCAGTGGGCCCTACAACCTTTTACTATGATTTTTCAGCATTTCCTTTGCTTGTTTACAGAAAGCATTCAAGCTCCAAAAAATATCTATGCCAGTATGGTGTAGTGGTTAAGTGTGCGGACTCTAATCTAGGGGAACTGGGTTTGATTCCCCACTCCTCCACTTGCACTTGGCTGGATGACCTTGGGCAAGCCATAATTCTGGCACAGCTGTTCTTGAAAAAGAGCAGTTTCTGTCAGAGCTCTCTCAGCCCCACCTACCTCCCAGGGTGTCTGTTGTGGGGAGGGGAAGGGAAAGGAGTTTGTAAGCCACTCTGAGACTCCTTTGGGTAGTGAAACGTAGGGTATGAATCAATCTCTTCTTCTTCTTTTTCTTCTTCTTTATGATATTTTTAACATATCAACTATGCATTATAAGAGGGATGACTTATACAAGTTATTATAACTTTGTTTAGCACATATTCTCAGGTAGATGTAGAGTAGGGTTGCCAAGTCCCCACTGTATGTACAGTGGGAGACTCCAGCCCCATTCTGGGAGCGGGTGCGCGCAAAGTACGTGCACGCTGCAACCACATCACCCGGAAGCAAAGCGGCCATGTTGGGCGCACTGGGGGCGGGGCCGCAGTCATCTGAGGGAAAAACATAGAGTTTTCCCTCGGATGACCGCGACCCCGCCCCCGGCGCGCCCGGTGTGGCTGCGTCACTTCTGGGTGACGTGCTGATGCCGGGCACGTCACGTGCTTTGGGGGTGGGGTTCCCCCCGGGGCCTGATCCGCTGGCGGCAGGTAACGGGCCTCTGGGGTGGGGGTTTCCCCGCCCCCCCCGGGGGACTTGGCAATCCTAATATAGAGGCATCCCAAAATGCGACAGAATCTGCAAATGCTCACTTAGAGAACCCGATACTTTAGATCCCTTCCATTCACATCTCCGATTATTTTTGATTAAGCCCTTACTGTCTAGGATCAATTCTGATAATGCAATCAGGTTTCTCCTTGCTGATAAGACACCAGAAGTGACTCTACAGATTGCTGAATTTTTGTCTAAGATTTTGTTAGCAAGAAACTATTCTTAATATTGGTGTGCTCTAAGATTTATAGATGTAATTTTAGCTTGACGAAGTTTTTATCTTACTGATTTTATATGCCAATAAAGGTTCTGTATTGTTCGTTAGCTCATATGCATGGGAAATAAATGTGAAAATAATGTTCAGTTTTATATTTATTGACAGCTATAAAGTTGTTCCAAAAGTTAAAATTTCATTTTTTAAAAAAGTCAAGTCTTCAGATCCATCGCTAAATAGTCACCATCCAGTGCTTTTTGCAAAATTACACTCATGCCTCATTTGGCTGACTTCCATAAGCTCATGTGCATTATAACTTAGAACTGCAAATGTGTATGTGTGTAGGGATGGGCATGGCCCAGCTCACAAACTAAAGTTTGTGATTAATTTTGGCTGGCTCATGGTTCGCCAACTGAAGTTCGTGGTCAGTCAACCAACATGAATTTTCCACAAACTTTCAAGCTGTTCATTTCCAGACAGACTGTCTCTGCTCAATCAAAATGTTTACAAAACTTTAAAGCAATGGGAGGGGGGTGAATTTTCCAGCATTGGAAACACCAATAGCTTCCCCAAAGTTTAACAGGCACTGCTGTCTACCACAGTGTTTCCATTCTGCTCTATGGGATCAGAATGCTATATATACCCTCAGCTCAGCTCTGTACCATCTCCTCTGTTGGGTGTCAGCAGTTAGACAGAGAGGCAGGGAACTTGTTAAAAACAGAGCACATTAATTTATTCCTAACTGTGAACACCTCTCCCCTGGTGGAGTTTGGGTTTTAGGTGGACTCAGGGCATTAAGCTATCCCATCACTCTGTGCATGCTGAGCAAAGGGGCTTAGCTACTGGGTGCCTCGTCTGAGGACCCACATTTATAGCCTCCCACCCCTCCAGACTGTGAACGCCTTTGTGTGCCGTGAAAATGAAAGTGGATGCAAAGACTGCTTGTCATGGGGGGGGGGGAAGTCCTCTACGCCCTGTGTTCTACAGTTCCCCATCCCTGGGCACCAAACCCAACCCTTTCTCACTGAAATTCTCCCACTAAGAAAGCCCCTGGGTACCGCACCCTTTACTTTTACTCTCCCAAAAAAATTTCCTTCATCCAACACCTACCGCATGAAAGAACACCTACCTCACAGAATAACATCCACCTCAGCAAACATCTGCCTGTACAAGCAAGCCCCTGTTTGACTACCCCTTTCCATTGCATGTATACAATTCACAACAAGTGATCTCTTATCTGTACAATGTGTTCCATTAATGGTGAATAACCAGAAATTTCACCTGGGGTGGGCTGTGACCAGACGATCTGTGTGTTTGGGCCTGAGGGGCTTTGTGGGCAGGACTTGCTAGGTTCCTGTGCTTGTCAGGGGTCTCTCCCAAACTGCTGAGAGGTTACTATGAGGGAGACCTTGTTAAAAGTCTGGGGATGTCTGCTTTTCTGAACCTGCCTTTTGAGACTTGAGGGGGAGGCAGTGAGAATAGAAGGGATGCTTGCCTTGCTTCCAGTGTCTGGTGGTGTGTGTGTGTGCCTGTCCAGTTGAAGTTTCCCTGTGAGTTTGGTGTCACTGGCTTCTTCCTGAGCGTTCCATAGGCTCCTGTAACTGCAGCTGTCTTTTCCAGAGACAGAGAGCACTGGGGAAACTTTCGGGGGAGTCTGTAACTGGGACCCTAGAAATGTATCTGTCCCCAATTTGGAGAGATTGTAGAGGAACGGGCAGCAGAATGAGCTACCCTGTGCATTTGGTATGTCCTGTGTATTTGCAGAAGGTCCATTTCTATACACTTTTGAACCTGTGCCTGACATTTCCCACAAAAGCACTTTCCTGGGGGCATCTTCTGTGAGGGGCCATAACTCAAACCCCTCTAAGTCCACTATGCATATAACTTGGAGGACATATTCAGGACCATCAGAGGGAGATCCTCTATGAATCTGATTTCTTTAGCTTGCACAGGGTCTATTCTATACACTCCTAAACCTCCTGAACCTGTGCATGTCATTTCCCCAGAAACCACTTTCCTGGGGGCACTGGGGGGGGGGGCTGTGGCTTGGACCACGTAAATCCAATCCCCACTAAACTTGGAAGGCAGATAGAGGATAATCAGCAGATCTGTGAGTTTGGTGAATCTAGCATGTGGGGGGAGGGCCCTTCTACCACATCATGAACCTCATGAATTGAGCCTAAAAATTTGTGACGGCACACCACAACCCATGACAAACCACATCTTCCCAGTTTGTGTGCACCCCTATATGTGTGTACAACCACTCACCAGCTTCTACCTGACAGAATAGCCCACAGAAATCATGTGGCTGGATACCAATGAAAACACAAAATCCCTTAGTTACAAAATCCACTAACATCAGCTGGATTTGCTTCCAAAGACCTTCAAGCTTCACTGTAAGCATATGCACCACATCTGAAGTAACTAGCAAGCCCGCTCAGAACATTCAACAGACAGAAGTTTTGAAAAAGGAAAGCATTCCCTCACTTCCACCCACCTCTCCGAGGCAGCTCCATCCCAGCAAGCCTCTCAGGCCGCTCCCTTTTCCTCCACCAGTTCTTTTGCATGCCACCACCTATCCCTTAGCAGAACAACCGGTCCTTTCCACGTAAACGCTGAAGCACAGCCCTGAAGGAAACGCAAAGAAAGAATCAGTGCAGGCAAAGACAAGCCTCTTGCTTCTAGCGTCCCTTCTTGTTGCAATGCCAACGCATGTTGCTTATAAATAAATGCAGCCTCTCTCTATTAAGTGAGTGTATTACAAAGAGTCCATTAGCACAATCTGCCTGGCTTAGCAAAAGCCATCTTCTGAAAGCATGTGTACAGGGCACCCTATAATGAAAATAATCGTTCTGCACCTGAGCAACATCCAAAGGCAGTGGAACTGCACCAGAAGAACTCGGGACCGTGGGAAGCGCCAGCAACCGATGCCGTTCTCAAAGCATTTTAGGTTTTGCTTTAATATAGCCGAACTAATTCATAAGAGGTCAAATGGAATTATGAGGCATTCAAACGAGTTGCTGCAAACCTTTCCTACGTCTTCCATATTTCTTTCCTGCAAGTTAACAGGAGTTAACCTTCTTGGGCAAATGCACAACAGAATGCGCAAAACACAGAAGCACAAGAAAACGGCTTTGGGTCCGCTTTCGTTCAATGTACTTTTAAAAAATCCTTAGCTGAAGGACGACCACAAGCTGGTAAAGGCGAACAGGTTTCCTAAAAAGTCGACGCTGGGGGGTGGGGGTGGGGGGGGTCCCAAGGCCAACAGACAAAAGCTATTCCCCTTTAAACAATGGGTATCATGCTGCTGCCAGTTATTAAATCCCAGTTATGCAGGACACAAAACCACGAACGACCTGGCTCTAAAAAAAACCTAAATCGAGTCCATTTTCAATGTCGATCTCTCAAACAGACTAAACTAGAACACGCAAAGCCCGAAACAAAATATGCTGACTCTGAATGCGCTGGCATTTTACTCTTAGAACTGCACCTTTGCCCCGTGCGCTGCAAACGGGTCTCGTCCAGAAACAGCTTTGGTGCCTGCAGCTAAATATGCCTTTGACCGGAGGATTAAG
>NW_015167562.1:384379-387865 GCF_001447785.1 Gekko japonicus
CAACCAAGTTTTGCTTAACGTGGCTTTCGCGTGCCGTGCTAAGAGGCAGCGTTGCAAACTTAAGCGTGTCAAACTCCCTGCAGGTCTGCATTTCCCTTTGCTTGCGTCCGCCTGACACCGCCGCATTTGTCTGCGCAGCAGCTGCTCTTTGCAGCCAGGCTCTCCGCCGGGCGCGCACTTACTTCTCATCCACATGCAGGCTGGGTGAGCACTTGATAGCGAGCCATGTTTTCCAGTGGATGTGGCGGACCTTGTAAACCTGCCCGAAGCCACCGGAGCCAATCTTCTCCCAGCTGACGAGCTCGCTGGCCTCAAAGGTTTTCAGCAGCCCCATGGCCCACGGGGAGCTACCCTCCTTTTCCATGGGGCCCCCTGCCTGTCCCCCAGGGTGACAGGATTGCCTGTCTGAGCGGCTGGACTGACTAAGCGCTCCTCTTGCGTTCCTCTCTCCTCCGCTGCTGCTCTGTCTGGGCCCAGGTGACTCAAGGTGTAGTCATTTGCCAGCCCATTACATCACTTCCTGGGTTCACTTCTCTCTGCTTGATTGCGAGTGTAATCCGAGCCTCCTCTGTCAGAAAGGGAATGGCAAAGCAGGGTGTTGCAACACGGCAGGCTTCCACAGAAGGAGCCTTTTCCAGGGAAAGGGAGAGGAGCCAGCATGAATCCCTTTCTTTCCTGGAGAAATTTGATTCTGCTCTTCACAGCTTTAAAAATGTCAGGAAACATCCTTTCAGAAGGGTACTTTGCTGCAGCCAAGGGTCTTGTGGCACCTTAACTCTGTCTACTGTGGTGGTGGTGGCGGCAGCTTTTGGCAGTCAGAGAACTCACCTGGTCAGAAGCAGGAGGGGGAAAACTCTGAAGCACTTCTAATCAAAGGACACTGACACCACCTAACAGATTCTAACAAGGAAATATATTTCCTTATTGATATAAGGACTAGGCCCCCCCCCCCTTTTCCCTCTGTTCCCTATTTTGCAAGGGGCTGTTTCCTCTGGGATTACTAACACGAATGACAAAAAGGGCTCATTGGGTAAAAGCGAATATGCCTGAAGACCCATGGGAATGCCAGCTGACTTGCATGGGCTCTGTTGAAAAATATTGCAGGACAGAAAGGTTGCAATGAAAATGCCAAACAGATTTTGAGAAACCTGCCCTGGGCATGGAATGACAAGTCCCAAGAGTGGAATGATGGTCCCTGGCTTAAGATAAACTTCTCCGGGACAGGAATGACAGCTGCAAAGTGGAATGGTGGTCCCTGGGATGGTAATCAGAGCTCTGGAACTGGAATGGCAGCCCCCACAGTGGAATTACATAAGTGTTCTGAGTAGCATAAGTGTTCTGAGACTGGAATGACAGCTGTGGGTGAAGTGAGTGGTGGTCCCTGGGCCCAGATAAAATGCTCTGGATGGAAATGACAGTCCCTAGAATGGAATGACTGTCCCAGGGCATGGCATATTTGTTCTGGGACTAGGAAGACAGCCACCAGAGTGGAAGGGTTGTCCCTAAGAGTGGCATAGGAATTCTGGTATTAGAAGGACAGCTCCCAGAGTGGAATGTTGGTCCTTGGGACTCCTTGGGAGGGCCATGAGTGTTCTGGGAATTGAACGACGGCTTTAACAGTGGAAGAACGGTCTCTGGGACCTGAAAAACCACCCTGGGACTGAAAGAAAGGCCCCTAAATGACAGTCCCTGGAACTAGCCACCAGTGTCAGGTTCGGACCCTGAACATAGGGAATGCTTGTCTTTGTATCATCATCAATAACTGTAAATTGCTGCCCTGCGTTGCTAATGCCCACTTTTGCTTTTGTAACCCCTGCCCACTTTGCATATCTGCTGGCTCAGCTTATTACCTTATCAGTCCTCCCTGACATTCCTAAGGGGGGGGAGAGTGTGAGAATGAATGTATGGTGTTGAGTAGAGGCTCCGCTTGTAACTTTCCGGAAGCTACCCCCACGTGGTTCAAAGATCCAGCTGTGGCCTTGGGAGAAAGGAATCTTGAGATGCAGTTAGCTGGGTAGAATAATCTCTCATGACCTGTAGTAGCCTGGGTGATTGTGACGTATGCCTGATGGGTGGAACCCATTCCCCACTCCCCACCCCTGGGCTATTGATCGTTAGTTCTGGCAAAGGTGTTCACCTGACCAGAAGCCATATCTTACCAATAAACCTAACTAAGGACTATTGTGTACAGAGTGGTTAATCCAGGGTCTGACAACCAGGGAGGAATGACAGCCCCTGGGAGTAGCAAGACTGTTCTGGTACTGGAACGATAGCCACCAGAGTAGAATGATGGCCCAAGGAACCATATAAACAGCTCTAGGTCTGGAACAACAGGCCCCCAAAGTTAAATGATGGTCTGTGGACTCAGATAAAATGCACTGGGACTGGCAAAACAATGGAATAACAATCCCAGGGAATGGGATACTATTTCTGGGACTGGAAATGACAGCCACCAGAATGGAAAGATGGTCCCTGTGAGTAGCATAAGTATTCTGGAACTGGAAGGACAACCCAGAGTGTACCTGGGACCGTAGAAAGTGTTCTGGAACTGAAACAAAAGCCCCAGAGTGGAATGATGGCCCCTGAGCAGAGATGAACTACCCTGGGACTGCAATGCCAGTACCCAGAATATAATGATGGCCCCTGGGAGCACCACCAGCATTCAGGGACTGGAATGACATCCCCCAGGGTGAAATGACAGCTCCTCCTGAGAGTAGCATCAGTGTTTGGGGACTGGAATGACAGCTCCCAGGGTGGAATGATGGCCCCTGTTATCCTATAACCTGCTTTGAGACTGAATTGACAGTAGGAGGATGTTAGACATACCTTCTGTCACGTCAATCATTGTGAGAGCCCCCCCCCTTGGTGGTGAGGGGAAGCCCCCCCCCCCGCCTCGCTATTGGCTGGAATGGAGGAGGGGTGAGTTAGGGTTGCTGGGAAGGAGGCTGTGGAAAATGGATGCAGCTGATTTATACAGTGGGGTGGTGGGAAGCTTGAAAGGCTGGGCTGTGTATTTATACAGGAAATGCATATTGGGAACATGTGCTTATGAAACAGTGAGAAATAAATGTTGGAAAGAGGAACAGCAAGCCTCTGTGGGATTATTATTTTTTTGTACAGGGGAAGGAATGTCATGGTGCTCATGGTTTGGGGGGGGGAAATAAATAAAAGGAGAGCTGAAAAAACTTTTCCAGCTGTGGAGGTTCCAAAGTATCCAGTTCTCGGCTGCTGCAAAAAAAGTGTCTGAGAGACAAAGCCTTTTTGTGGTCCCCAACCCCACCCCCAGTTGGGGGGGGAACAAACCATTGTGTGTCCCCGTCCCGTCGTCCCGTCCCCCCCCCCCAGCCTTAGAGGCAGCGAACACTTCTCAAAGCCCCAGAGAGAACAGTATCCCTCCACAAACTGGGGAGGTTTGAAACTTGCCTGCTGGCTCTTGCTGCAGAAACTCTTTCAGTGCAAGCCTCAGAGTGTCCCAAGCTTGCCAGC